>NC_091220.1:26249826-26311410 GCF_040958095.1 Procambarus clarkii
CAGATATTATGTTCCTAACTCTGCTCTCCTCTCACTATATTATGCACTAATCTACCCTTATCTTAATTATGGTATCTGTGCATGGGGGTTTACCACTGCAAACCACCTTAAGCCCATCATCACACAGCAAAAATCTGCTATCAGAATAATAACTAACTCTGCTTTCAGACAACACTCAGCTCCCTTGTTTAAATCCCTAAACTTGCTAAATATTAACTCCCTCCACACATTCTCTTGTGTCAACTACATTTACAAAACCCTGTTCTTAAATGCAAACCATGCTCTGAAAGTCTCCCTGGACAGATGTAATAGGACCCATTATCACCACACCAGAAATAAATATCTCTTTGATATCCCCAGGGTCAAACTTAATCTGTGTAAGCACTCTATGCAAATTAAGGGACCTAGTCTATAGAACTCACTCCCTAGTGAATTGAAAAACTGTAAAACTTTTGCCTTATTTAAAAGTAAAACCAAAAAGTACCTAACTTCAACTTCTTAGTTTCCTACACTGAGCTTTAAATTTGCTCTGTACCTAGTGTTACCCAATCTCCTAATTTTTATGTAATATCAAACAACCTTATCATTGTGTTCATTGCTGTCTTCTTTTATGTGCTAGCCATATGCTGTATTGTGACTACCAATTTTTGTCAACTACCATTCAAGCTGTCATTGCAATCAATCTTATATTGTTTCTGCTGTATTGTGCCTACCAATTTGTTGTCAACTACCATTCAAGCTGTCATTGCAATCAATCTTAGCTACCTATGTGCTTTAATATACTGTACCTTCAATTTTCTCTCATCTTTTTTTTTTTCATTTCATGTAATCTGTTATCATTTTTTTGTCTATAAATTTTGCAAGTATTTACCTCCTTAAAATTTTATTAGATTAAGGACCTGCCCGAAACGCTGTGCGTGCTAGTGGCTTTACAAGACTGTAATTACCATATTTGTATCCTCACATTCCTTATGTACATTCTTGTATATGCATAAATAAATAAATAAATAAATAAATAATACTCTTGATTATAAATATTTCACTGAAGAGTTTATTGAAGGCAGATTGGCATTTATAACTGTCAGTCAAGTTAATATGAAATTTAAATTTATATTACTCTAGAAATTTACATCACTCTAAATTTACCAGAAATATATATTACTCTAGCCTAACTTTATCAGTTATGCTGTAATTGTCTTGGAATAATATTTTACCCGATTTACCTGAGGGCCACTAACCCTAGTGGCCTCGATAAAAACGGAAAGCTGGCAGCTTGTTGAAGGTTCCCTTCCCCCCCTCCCCAATTTTCCTTGATTTTCTCCAGGTATATTTTGAAATTCAGCACATTTTGGCAGTTATGGCGTTGGCGGGTAGTCAGTTCCATCGATCAATAACCCTGTGGGTGAAAAAGTCTGATTCAAAGTTATATTAGCTTGATTAGCAATAATATTATCCTGATTCGTATAATCCTCTGTCAATTATATTATCCAAACTGGCAATTATATTAAGATGATTGTGAATTACATAAACCTTACTGGCAATTATATTAGCATGACTGTCAATTTATATCAAACATATTTATTTATGTTGTGGTGCTCGTGGGTTCTATTACATCTATCAATGGAGAGTTTCCGATCAGGATTAGCATTTAGGAACAAGGTTTTGTACATGTAAATAGCACAAGAGAATGTGTAGAGCGAGTGTATATGTAGCATGTTCAGGGATTTAAACAGAGAGGCTGTGTGTTGTTTGAAGACAATTTTTTTTTTTTTTTTTTTGAATATATACAAGAGTTGTTACATTCTTGTACAGCCACTAGTACGCGTAGCGTTTCGGGCAAGTCCTTAATCCTACGGTCCCTGGAATACGATCCCCTGCCGCGAAGAATCGTTTTTTCATCCAAGTACACATTTTACTGTTGCGTTAAACAGAGGCTACAGTTAAGGAATTGCGCCCATTAAATCCTCCCCGGCCAGGATACGAACCCATGACATAGCGCTCGCGGAACGCCAGGCGAGTGTCCTACCACTACACCACGGAGACTGCTCTTACCACTACACCACGGAGACTGCACATATTGTTCTGATAACAGATTTTTATTGGGTGGTGATGAGCATCAGGTAATTTGCAGTGGATGAATGAACCCCATGCACAGATACCATATGTTCACATACCTACCCTAATTTTCAAAGAAACCTCTAAATTTTTAGCTCCAGCCATTTCATTGCTCTACAAATCATTTGATCTCCAAATCTTTCCTGATATTCTAAGGGGAAAAAAGCAAGAGTAACCTTAGTCAATTAAAGTGTCAATCTCACTGAAGTCAACAATTATAGACCAATATCAACTCTGCAGATTTTGTCTAAAATATTTTAAAGAGTTAATCTACAAGCAGCCTTAATCCTATTTAGCAAAACAAAATTTACTTAGTTCTTGCCATAATTGTTTAAGGCCCAAAAAAGGACCAATCATGCACCGATTAGTATGATTAACTTTATATATGCAACTCTTGGAAGAAATGAGTACCCTTGTTCATTTATTTGTTGACCTACATTAAGACTTTTTTACACTGTTAACACATTAACTTTCTTAAATTACAACATTACAGAGTAAGAGGTTAATCCCTCCAATACCAACAGCCTTACCTTAGTGACAGGCTCCAGTATGTCTCTGTGAATGATTCCAATTCACCCACTCTACCTATTAACACTGGTGTTACACTGGGCAGTATCACTTCACCCTCTCGTCTTTCTCATCTCTCCCTCCCTTTCCAGCCCGTTGCCATCATGAGGGGGCTTGGTTGGCGGATGCTAGAGTGTGATGCTCCATGGGACAGTGTCCTCTGTACTTTTGAAGCCTAATGCTCCTGCTGCCTTCTTCACTAATTGTGCTTTTTCCTATTAGTTTAATTTTTCCTTCCCAATTCTCCTGTTTAATTGCTATTTCCTTGTGACTTTTGCAATTCTTGATTATTATAATAATAATAATAATAATAATAATTTTTATTTAGGTAAAGGTACATACATAAAGAGATTTTACAATGTTTGTTGGCTTTATAGATAGAGCTAGTACATACAATGCCTAAAGCCACTATTACGCAAAGCGTTTCGGGCAGGAAAAAACACTAATGACTGAAGCTTAAAACTAATGGGTAAAAAGAATAAAATGTGTTGAGTACAAATAAAAATAGACGTAAAAGAGGGGGGAACATTGTTGAAAAAGAGCACAAATACAATTACAAATTATTACAGAAAATTACATTCAAACAGCGTTGATTTGTAAAAAAAAAAAAAAAAAAAAAAAAAAAAAAAAAAAACATACATGGGTTGACAACAGAGGGGTAAGGTAGGTTACAGGGAATTTATTAGGTATAGCTTCGTTTTTAACTTAAACTGGTTGAGAGAGGTACAGTCTTTAACATGGTTGGGAAGGTCATTCCGCATTCTGGGCCCCTTGATTTGTAGAGCATTTCTGGTTTGATTAAGTCGTACTCTAGGAATATCAAAACTGTATTTATTTCTGGTGTGGTGCTCATGGGTTCTGTTACAACCTTCTATGAAGCTTTTGAGATCAGGATTGGCATTATAGTTTAGCGTTTTATATATGTATAATACACATGAGAGAATGTGCAGTGACTTAATGTCTAACATATTCAGAGATTTGAGTAGGGGTACCGAGTGATGTCTGGGGCCAGAATTGGATATTGTCCTAATAGCAGCTTTGTGTTGAGTAATTAGAGGACGTAAGTGATTTTGGGTAGTAGAGCCCCAAGCACAAATACCATAGTTGAGATATGGATAGATAAGGGAGTAATAGAGAGTCACCAGGGCAGGGCGTGGTACATAATATCTGATCTAAGAAAGAATGCCCACAGTTTTTGAAACTTTTTTTGATATGTTTAGAATGTGTCCCTGGAAATTCAGCTTGTGGTCAATGAGAATGCCAAGGAATTTGCCATCTAATTTGTTACAAATTTGGGTATTGTTTATTTTGAGATTAATTTGATTAGAGGATTTATTGCCAAACAGAATATAGAAAGTTTTGTCAATGTTAAGGGTGAGTTTGTTGGCAGTTAGCCACAGATGGACTTTATTTAGCTCAGTATTTACTGTGGCATTTAGAGCAAGGGGATCAGGACTGGAGTAAATGAAGGTTGTGTCGTCAGCAAATAGAATTGGTTTGAGGTGTTGGGAGGCATTTGGAAGGTCATTAATGTAGATGAGAAAGAGGAGAGGGCCAAGTATGCTGCCCTGGGGAACACCAATGTTGACGGGTAGGGTGGGAGAAATTGTATTATTCACAGAAACACATTGGAGCCTGTCAGTAAGGTAGGATTTGAGGTATTGTAGGGAGTGTCCTCTGACACCATAATGATGTAATTTAAGAAGAAGGTTTTGGTGGTTGACAGTATCGAAAGCTTTACGCAGGTCCACAAATAACCCAACAGGGAACTCATTTTTATCAAGAGCTGTATGAATCGAGTTAAGCATACTAATAAGTGCATCGTTGGTGCTTTTTTTGGGCCTGAAGCCATATTGGCAAGGGCTAAGTATATTGGGTTTGGCTAGATATGATTAAAGCTGCTTATAGATTAGTTTTTCAAATTTTTTTTACAAGTTTGGCAGGATTGATATAGGTCTGCAGTTGTTAACATCTGTGAGATCACCACATTTGTGGACAGGCGTTACTCTCGCTTTTTTTAGAATATCTGGAAAGGTTTGGAGTTCAAGTGACTTGTTGAAGAGCAAAGCAATAGCAGGGGCTAAAGATCTGGAGGCTTTTTTGTATATTAAAGTTGGTATCTCCTCAAGGGCACCAGACTTGGTTTTAAGGGAAAGGATTATCTCATTGACGTCAGTGGAATTAATAGGCTTTAGGTACAGAGACTGTGGATAGTTCCCTGTAAGATAGTCCTTAATGTCAGTACTGGAAGATGGAATATCATTAGCAAGGGATGAACCAATGGAAGAGAAGAACCTATTGAACTCAATAGCAAAATCAGAGGCTGAAAGCTGACCATCGTTATTAGACAGGAGAGTCGGTTTGTTATTTAAAGACTTCTTTGATCCCAATATTTGTGAAATTGTTCTCCAAGTTTGTTTAATGTTGCTCTTTATTTGGGTAAATTTATCTTCGTAGTATTTAGATTTGGCTCGTCTAATTATCTTAGATAGCAATAATGAGTAATTCTTTGAGAATTCTTTGGAGACAATTCCTAACCTATACTTCTTCTCAAGGTCATGTTTATTATTAATAGATTTAAGTATTCCCTTTGAAAGCCAGGGATTGTTAAGCCTTTTGGTTGTGACTTGTTTTGTAAGCATAGGACAGTGGGTATTATAAAGGCTAAGAGTTTTTTGAAGAAAAGATTGAACTGCTAGGTTGATGTCCTCTATGTTACCTAACTCGGACTCCCAGTTGACATTATCAGTAGCAGTTATAAAATTGTCTATAGCAGTTTCATTGTGTAGTCTAAAACGTATCTCTCTTGACTCAAGAGGTGGTTTGCTAATGTTAGTTAAGAGAAATGTGGGGTAATGGTCTGTAGTGCTATCGGTGATTATACCTGAAGTAAGCGGAGAGGTTATGTTTGTCCAGATGTGATCTAGAGTCGTGGCAGTGCTATCAGTGATTCTAGTAGGTCTAGTGATTAAGGGTATGAGGAAGCAGGAATTCATACAAGTTGAGGAAGCTAACAGCAGTAGGGTGTTCTGGCTCGCAGAGGTCAATATTAAAGTCCCCTGCGATAATTAGGTGGTTTTTGTTCAGTCTGTTATCAAGTATTAGATTTCTAAGGTTTGAGTTGAATTCGGACACATCAGTGTTAGGAATTCTATAAACTGCACCCACAGACAGGATAGACTCGGCACCCTTGACTCTGAAGCTGGCGAAGATATACTCCCCATAGCAGTCTCTAGTTCTAATTTCTTTTAAGCATGTTAGTTCTTGGTGGTAGTAAAGAGCAGTGCCACCACCTCTCTGAAGTTGACGACAGTTGTGAATTGCTGAGTAGTTAGGCATGTTAAAGAGTTGAGTAGTATCCTCTTTCAACCATGTTTCAGTAAGTATAATAAAAGATAATTCTTTTAGAGAATTATTCTTATTAATTATTCTTATTCTTCTGAATTATTCTATTAAAAGAGAATTATTCTTTCAGATGTTTTCTTCTGTTTAGACACAGGGTTTTTGGGGAGGCACACCCTCTCACCCGTAAAACTGTGGTACTCGGCATTGTCGAGCAAGAGGACACCTTTATTGTCAATCTTTTCCTTCATTGCTGAGCCCAATTATATCGTGCTGAGCTTCCATTATATCTTGACGGACTGATGATTCCTATGGTTGCGATTGTAGGGCGTATATCTACAGTGCACCCCTGGGGGGGGGGGGCCTTTGTCTTGTTGGGTGTCCTATCCTCTAATTGTGGCTCCATGGTGGGTATGGGGCCTTGTTTGTCGATGAAATGTTTACACATTCATTTACATGCTAATATCTGACCCTCTTTTTAACTTCTAAGACGTGAAGGGTTGGGAGACCAGGCCCCCCAAGTCGGACTGTGATGGAAAGCTGGGCTCTGTAGCCCACACTACATTGGTCCCAGATCAGGCAGCTCCTGACTCTCCCTGCTTGATGGGGTTCTGGGAGCTCTTCTACGACCTGACTTGTGAGTGCTTGGTCCACCAGGTCCCAACTACCCCTATCTGCTCCCCCTCCCACCTCTGTGGCTGGGTTGAGCCCCAAGCTCCCAATGATGACCACCTCATCACATGGAGTGGCTCCATCACTCATTGTAACAACTGGGCCTCTTTGCCCCCCTCCCCTCTTTTACTGGGGGTGCTCGGTGCTGTTCCCCCCGTAGTCACACTCACAGGATTCCTTCCAGTTCTAATATGTTCCAAGCTTTATTTGGTTCTGCTACAAGGACTAAGTATTTTGATCTTAGTTATGTTGATTCTACTCGTCCTGATGATTTATTCGTCCATAAACACCTAGTTGATTTGGTGGATACCTTTGTCATTTTTATCCCCTCGCCTACTGATACATGTTTCATTGCAGCTCCTTCTCGGGAAGCAACTGTCTACTTAGCCTCGTTGTCCTGCATTGGGAAACCCCGGTTCGGATCTCCAAAAATGCCTAGTTAAATGCTAGGATTTACACAGTTATTCTCCCGCACCATGTAGCGACTGGTGATAGCTGTTAATGCTGTCAATCAGAGCTATCGATGTGCTTTAATATACCTAGTAATCTCTCATTTTTTTTTTTACAAAGTATCTGTCAACTTTTTATAAATTTTGCTACAATTTACCTACTTAAATTATCTGTTAGATTAAGGACCTTCTCGAAACGCTGCATGTACTAGTAGCTTTACAAGAATGTAAACACCATGCTATGTACCCCTAACAAACCCAATGTTCCTTGCGTGTGTGTGTGTGTGTGTGTGTGTGTGTGTGTGTGTGTGTGTGTATACATATATATATGTCGTACCTAGTAGCCAGAATGCACTTCTCAGCCTACTATGCAAGGCTTGATTTGCCTAATAAGCCAAGTTTTCATGAATTGTTTTTCGACTACCTAACCTAACCTAACTTTTTCGGCTACCTAACCTAACCTAACCTATATAGATAGGTTAGATTAGGTTGGGTAGGGTTGGTTAGGTTCGGTCATATATCTACGTCAATTTTAACTCCAATAAAAAAAAATTGACCTCATACATAATGAAATGGTAGCTTTATCATTTCATAAGAAAAAAATTAGAGAAAATATATTAATTCAGGAAAACTTGGCTTAATAGGCAAATCGGGCCTTGCATAGTAGGCTGAGAAGTGCATTCTGGCTACTAGGTATGACATATATATATATATATATATATATATATATATATATATATATGTCGTACCTAGTAGCCAGAATGCACTTCTCAGCCAAATATGCAAGGCCCGTTTTGCCTAATAAGCCTAGTTTTCATGAATTAATGTTTTTTCGACTACCTAACCTACCTAACCTAACCTAACCTAACTTTTTAGGCTACCTAGCCTAACCTAACCTATAAAGATAGGTTAGGTTAGGTTTGGTAGGGTTGGTTAGGTTCGGTCATATATCTACGTTAATTTTAACTCCAATTAAAAAAAATTTACCTCATACATAATGAAATGGGTAGCTTTATCATTTCATAAGAAAAAAATTAGAGAAAATATATTAATTTAGGAAAACTTGGCTTATTAGGCAAATCGGGCCTTGCATTGTAGGCCGAGAAGTGCATTCTGGCTATTAGGTACGACATATATATATATATATATATATATATATATATATATATATATATATATATATATATATATATATATATATATATATATATATATATATTATATATTATATATTATATATATTAGTATATTTTGGTAGCAGTCTTTCCTGTAGACATATATTATTAAATATGACCGAAAAAGTAAGATTAATAATTCTAACACGAATTTTCTCAATCTTTCGTACATTACGCTTCACTGTTGGAGGTAAATCAAAAATCACTTCTCCAAAATTCATTTTTATTTCTAGTCTGACGCGACATGGGCGCGTTTCGTAAAACTTATTACATTTTCAAAGACTTCACAAATACACAACTGATTAGAACTTGCGTTTCCCTGATTTTATATCTACATTTGAGTGAGGTGGGAAGGGTGATGTGGCATTAACACAAGACAGAACACTAGGGGATATTAATAGGGTATTAAAAGTATCAACACAAGACAGAACAGAAACAATGGGTATTGAATAGAAGTGTTTGTAGAAAGCCTATTGGTCCATATTTCTTGATGCTTCTATATTGGAGCGGAGTCTTGAGGTGGGTAGAATATAGTTGTGCAACAATTGGCTGTTGATTGCTGGTGTTGACTTCTTGATGTGTAGTGCCTCGCAAACGTCAAGCCGCCTGCTATCGCTGTATCTATCGATGATTTCTGTGTTGTTTACTAGGATTTCTCTGGCGATGGTTTGGTTATGGGAAGAGATTATATGTTCCTTAATGGAGCCCTGTTGCTTATGCATCGTTAAACACCTAGAAAGAGATGTTGTTGTCTTGCCTATATACTGGGTTTTTTGGAGCTTACAGTCCCCAAGTGGGCATTTGAAGGCATAGACGACGTTAGTCTCTTTTAAAGCGTTCTGTTTTGTGTCTGGAGAGTTTCTCATGAGTAGGCTGGCCGTTTTTCTGGTTTTATAGTAAATCGTCAGTTGTATCCTCTGATTTTTGTCTGTAGGGATAACGTTTCTATTAACAATATCTTTCAGGACCCTTTCCTCTGTTTTATGAGCTGTGGAAAAGAAGTTCCTGTAAAATAGTCTAATAGGGGGTATAGGTGTTGTGTTAGTTGTCTCTTCGGAGGTTGCATGGCTTTTCACTTTCCTTCTTATGATGTCTTCGATGAAACCATTGGAGAAGCCGTTATTGACTAGGACCTGCCTTACCCTACAGAGTTCTTGAAGAACTCTTAATGGGCTCCATTAAGGAACATGTAATCTCTTCCCATAACCAAACCATCGCCAGAGAAATCCTAGTAAACAACACAGAAATCATCGATAGATACAGCGATAGCAGGCGGCTTGACGTTTGCGAGGCACTACACATCAAGAAGTCAACACCAGCAATCAACAGCCAATTGTTGCACAACTATATTCTACCCACCTCAAGACTCCGCTCCAATATAGAAGCATCAAGAAATATGGACCAATAGGCTTTCTACAAACACTTCTATTCAATACCCATTGTTTCTGTTCTGTCTTGTGTTGATACTTTTAATACCCTATTAATATCCCCTAGTGTTCTGTCTTGTGTTAATGCCACATCACCCTTCCCACCTCACTCAAATGTAGTTATAAAATCAGGGAAACGCAAGTTCTAATCAGTTGTGTATTTGTGAAGTCTTTGAAAATGTAATAAGTTTTACGAAACGCGCCCGTGTCGCGTCAGACTAGAAATAAAAATGAATTTTGGAGAAGTGATTTTTGATTTACCTCCAACAGTGAAGCGTAATGTACGAAAGATTGAGAAAATTCGTGTTAGAATTATTAATCTTACTTTTTCGGTCATATTTAGTAATATATATATATATATATATATATATATATATATATATATATATATATATATATATATATATATATATATATATATATATATATATATATATATATATATATATATATATATATATATATATATATATATATATATATATATATATATGAGATAATGTCAGACCACGGAGGAAAAATGAAACAGGAATTTCCTTAAGTACTTTCGTATATTAAATACATCTTCAGAAGGTCATTTTACAGATCGAGTGATGGGTATAAATAGGCAGGAGAGAGTGGTGAAGTAAGGTGAGGTACAATACTTGGACAACGCAGACGGCCCATTGGCCCATCAGATGCACCCAATTGGCCCATCTGATGTAGCCCAATGGCCCATCTGATACAGCAGACATACAAGCATAATACATAGGTAATTATAACATAAAGAGGTAAATATATACAATAAATTAGTGAGACAAATGTTTTTCAATGATCCTACTTAAATCGCCCTTTAGCTGATCTATTAGAAATGGATCTAAGTTATATAGACCACTGCTAATATTCAAATTACTTTCTTTGGTGATCTGTATCAAAGCATATTCAATTATGTTTCTGTTATAGGTGCTTTTACAATTTGTTAGAGAAGAAGCACTCTCCCAATCAATTTGGTGAGCTTTTTCTGACAAATGCACAAACAAAGCATTAGACAATTGGCCATGTCTTACAGAGTATTTATGTTGCGATATTCTACATTTTAATATTCTACATTGAGCTGTTCGCCATACAACAGGCATTCGCATATGTGATTGCACAAAACACTCAAAATGCAATCATACACACAGACTCAAAAGCTGCACTTCAAACACTAGGACAAAAACAGTGGAAACATAATGTGGAAATAATTACCACCATTTTGTATCAAGGAGCAGTCGCTAAAGGCAAAGGCCTCTAGTTATCCATTTGGAACAATGCTGACCTTCAATAAAGAAATTCTGGAGGGCTTCTGTGCAAGGGGTTAGGATGAGTTAGCCTAAGCATTTTTATACCTATTTGACAGTTAATTTCAGTAACTCGATCAACAACAGCGTGTTTATTAAGATATTAAATAAGGTAGGACTGAGGACATCTCCCTGCGGGGTGCCTAGTTATCCATTGATGGATAACTTATGCACCTCCTGCAGAGTGCCTAAGTTCTCCATCCTTAGCTGGACCATCTCTGTGAATTACATAATTTATCAGTATTGTGCAGACTGTGATCCCTGCCTGGCTATATACTGATACCTAGGTAATTGTAAACATATGTAGTTTCACTTGGGTTTTAAATATGTCTATGGTAAAGTATTTAAAATGAAGCTTATGTTTCTGTCTTTCTTAAGACATATGAACATTTTTGTTTATTAACGAATTTACGTGAAATAAACATTGATGTGAGAGAGAGAGAGTAGCTCCATCGATCGATCAAATATCTTCGGTTGTACTTAAAATATTTGTCTGGTAGATATCTTACATATAGTTCCCATTTCTGTCTTTATTCTGACTAATAAATAATTTTGGTTTAATAAGTTATCAAGATGTTTTCAACAATATTCTTTCGGTGGTCGTCTATTCCAACATGGGGTGACCATTTTGAAAACGCGATACATTGGTTAACCCAACTGATACTTGGGTCTGTTTCCATCATTCTTCATAACGCTTCAGTGCATATATAAATTTTTGAAGTTATAAATTTCCAATTTAAGTGTGTAATTACTTAAAATTAAATTTTTTATTTACCCTGTATTTAGGTTAATGGTGCATAGGCGATATGCCTCCTTCATCACTATTAAGACCAAACTAAACTAAGTCCAAACTTTGGACTAAAAACCAAAGTTGGGAACATTAGTGAAATACCATCATGGTATTCAAGAGTACCTCCCATGCCCTTGCACCACCTATAGCTTTACTGTGGGTGGTGCAACCCTTGCTCAGCCCTTGACAAAAGTGAGTTTCCGATTGGACTCTTCATTGACCTGAGAAAGGCTTTTGATACCATAACTACCTCGTAATTAAAATCCACCATTATAGAATCCGCCGTGGCCTTACCCTGAACTGTATCCGATTTTGTACCCCCCTAAATGTATCCAAACCTATCATACTGACAGACACCCTTATGTAGCCATCAATGATACATCCTCTACCACTGTACCGTAGGGGTGCCGCAGGGCAGCATCCTAGGACCTCTACTATTTCGTATATACATCAATGATCTGCCTAATGTCTCTAACATGCTTAAAAAATCCACTTATGGATGTCAACCAACAAACTCACACTAAACATGGAAAACCATTTTACTTAAATAAATAAATAAATAAATAAATTGTTAAAATGTCTTTTTTTGGTCAGGATGAGTGAAGCAATGAAAGGCGATTTTGTTTTTATTAATAAACACTTTACTCCCCCGCAGACACAAGATCGTGTCCGCCGGGGGTCACTTGAAACTGCCTGAGTAGACATATTTTTTTGTCCGACGAACAAATATTTCTATAAAATTCAATTCTTATCCGATCGACTTGGGGATAGTATGAACATGTTTACCATAAAATTTACGTTTTCTTTATTAGCCACATAGTCTATTTGAGAGACCGGCATTGGCTTGTATCTTCGTGGAGAAAGTATTGTAGATCGCCGATGTGCGGTAACAGGTAACACTTCGCCCACTTCCCACACTCTTGCGGGTAGGCCGCGATCATGATTCTACATTTATATGCATATGTTCGTGTAGGAAATTTTATTGCGATCTCAAAGATACCAAATTTAACGCTGTAGGACAAATGTGGAGTTGACAACCCTGAAAAGAATGGAAACATCTCGTCGCTGTTTGGAGCTCCCGGCTAGTGATCCACTTAGTTTCTTTATTGGTAGTGGTTTAAATCACGGTTTGGTGACATTTTATACATATGTTCTTCTAGAACATTTTATTGCGAACACATTGGTACAAAAATGAAATATGTACTTAAAAAAAAAGGTCAGTACAGTGAAAAGAGTATACACTTTTCCGTGTTGCCGCTCGATCGCCCGAAACTGTGATTCTACTTGGAGCAAGTTTTGGTCCTGTTTGTGGAGAGAATTAATTAATTATTAATTAAAGCAGCCAGGATGAGTGAAGCCATTAAAGGCGATTTTGTTTTTATTAATTAAAGCAGCCAAATGTTGCTGGCAAATGGGGCAAAACTGCAAAAGTGGATGGTGTGGTGCTGCCTTCAGGTGTGGTGCTGCCTTCAGGTGTGGTGTTGCCTTCAGGTGTGGTGCTGCCTTCAGGTGTGGTGCTGCCTTCAGGTGTGGTGCTGCCTTCAGGTGTGTTGCTGCCTTCAGGTGTGGTGCTGCCTTCAGGTGTGGTGTTGCCTTCAGGTGGGGTGCTGCCTTCAGGTGTGGTGCTGCCTTCAGCTGTGGATCTGCCTTCAGGTGTGGATCTGCCTTCAGGTGTGGTGCTGCCTTCAGGTGTGGTGCTGCCTTCAGGTGTGGTGCTGCCTTCAGGTGTGGTGCTACCTTCAGGTGTGGATCAGCCTTCAGGTGTTGTTCCTCTTGGATGATCTTGTCCCTCTCTGTCTCACACCTGTAAGAATGAGTGATATGATTGATGGGAAACAAAGTGCAGGCAAGACAATGGAGGCCAGTAGTAATCAGCTTGTCAGTACACAACTTTTGCCCTTGCTTCAAAAGAGCCAGGATTCCACTATTATTTTTGGGTGATAAGTGCTTCTTTTCAATAGTGTACTTGTTAGGATCCTGTAATATATAAAATATTTAATGGGATTTAAGACATGTACAAATTTGTCTAAATAATAAAGAAATTAGAATATATAAATAATGATTTTTTTTATATAAAAGTTCACATGTAAAAGACACCAGTGTATTAAAAACCATGGAATTGTCTACCTGTCAAAGCCATAAATAGCAAGACATAAAGTATAAAATTAGTATATATAAGTCTAAAGTTCTGCTGGATAAATGTTTATGAAGAACTGAATTGCAACACACATTTAACTTAAGCTGTTAGCTTACCTTGCTTAGATATGAAGGGAAAATTCCACATAACTCTTTAGTATGTTCGGTTAAAATCTCTCTCTTCTTCTTGTAATATGTGAGATAATGCAGCATTTCTTGAATGGTATGTTGTTGCTCCTCTCTGGATCTCTTCTGAAGCTCCACATCTTCTACTGCCTTCTTTTTTTGAGCCAGGGACACTAATATAAGAAGAAAATTTATTTACTGTAATTAAACTAAAACTCAATTTAATGTAATTACAGTTTAGGTACTTGCATAATACATTTATTTATGATAATGATAACATGTTACAAAGCAAGAAAAAAATAAAAGATGAGAGAAAATTGTAGGTATATTAAAGCACATAGGTAGCTCTGATTGATTGCAATGACAGCTTGAATGGTAGCGAAGCGAAGCGTAAATGTCCATAGAGCTGGCAAGCAGGGGATGAAAGAACGGGGCGATGCTGCAGAAATCTTGAGCAAGGATCCGTGGATGAGGTGAAGAGGGGAGATGAAAGAACGGTGGCCCAACCACCGCGGATTTGAACTTGATCAGATGGAAGTAGAATTGAGTAGGGTGTCATTTGCAGTACACACAGAGGCCGGGAACGCAAGCAGCTGGCAGTGGAGGTTTGATGTCAGATGTTGATGTTAAGTCAGTTCGTTAGTAGTCTTCTTCCTTGTTGATTTCACCAAACTTTGATCGTTGGTCTTCTTTTTGGGATTGTCGGTCTTGGTGGTCACGTTTCGTGTTGATGCTTGGAGGTGATCTTTCCGTGGAGGTGATGGTGTTCCAACAGATACGTCTTCATCCGATTCATCAGATGAGTGAAGAGCAGGGGTGTTGACACGCTGGGGTAGAGTTCTTGAAGATTGAGTTCTTGAAGGTTGATGTCTTGAAGGTTGAGTTCTTGGAGGTTGAGTAGCAGTGGTAGGTACTGCAGCAGAAGGGGCTGCATAGTAGGTACCCTCTATAGGGTCTAACCAAGGGTCGATTGCAGTGAAATTCGTCACTGAGACAGGTGAAGGGACAGCAGCAGCTGGAGAAACGTGTGGAGCAGGAGCCGACAGTAAGTCTGAAAGCGTGGCCGCGTTCACAGTGATGTCATGGTTAGTAACTGGTACTGTTGCAGAAGTGGGGGTCACAGGAGGCAAAGTCTTGTGAGCTGTAGGTACCCGAACAGGATCTGAAGTCTGCATTGCAGTGGCGGAATCGTCGTCGTCGGATGCAATGTACTGGGCAACAGACTCCAGCATCTCGAAAGGAGAAGAAGAGCGCGAGCGAACAACATGACCACCAGGAGAGCGATGGACATCGGCCCGCACAGTCAGGTGGCGTTGTGAACCAAGAGACGGAGGAGAATGACGGGAAGGAAGACCAGAAGGAGAGGAGAAAGACACAGAAGACATGACAGACTGAGTAGAAAGAAGGGATACCCTAGACAGAACCAGAAGGGGGGACCCTCTGGGACAGAACGGAGGGAAACAGGGGAGATGGTGGTGGGTGTGTCCGGGTCTAAGGCTTGGAAACGGTTGTCAGACTGAGTAAGGTGGGAAGGACGAGGAGAGGAAGAGCGCACTATGCGAGCATAGGATACGCCAGCGAAAGAGGGGAGACAATGAGCTTAGTGCCGAACCTCAGGAAAAGACAAATGGTCCCAGTGCTTCAAGTTGAGGACAGCTGCCTCAAGTTTGTAACGTATACACGTGCGGGAGAAGGTAGCGTTGGCCTCACCGCAATTGAGGCAGCGGACCTAGGGAGAAGTGCACTCCAGCTTAGAGTGACCCTCGTCTCCACACATGGGACAGAGAGAGACAGGACTAGAGCATTTGAGGGCACCATGCCCAAACCTCCAGCACTTATTGCAGAGCCAAGGAGATGGAATATACTCCTGAATGGAGCATCTGGCACCAGCAAGAATGACAGAGGGCGGAAGGGTCCTACCATCAGAGTTAATCTTCACAACCCGAAGGGGCAGACGGCGATAACCATGAGGGGATGAGTAAACGTATCCACCTGGAGGACAGAATGACCCTGGGCCTTGAGGATATGCTTGATATCCTCGTGGTCTTTTCAGTCTTTTAGATTAGATTCCTAACACCAGTCGCAACATGGTGTAGGAGGAGAACAGTGCCAACACTGACATTTACCCGAGCGTTCTTTGAGACCCGAATCTCGCCAAGGCAGGATAAGGTGGCCAAGCGGGTGGCTGCATCCTGAGGAGCAGCAACGACACGAGTACCAAGACGGGAGGGGTTGAAGGTAACTGAGGCGTCTACGGAATCTACAAGATGCCTATGAAGGGAAAAATTGTCAGGAGTTGGATGTAAAGGATGGAGGTCAAAGTACTTAGTCCATGAAGCAGGACCAAACAAAGCATGGTACGAATTAGTATGGGAAGGGAGCATACGAGAGTAGCCGTGGCAGGGACGGCGACGAGAACCTTTAGAGATGGGTCAAAAGGGGCAGTAGTCACAATAAGATGGAGCCATGCAAGGGGACGAGGCGGTCACCACAGCAGGCTTGGGGCTCGACCCAACCACAGAGGAGGGAGGGGAGCAGGAAGGAAGAGTCAGGTCTGGGCCTAAACTGGGCCCTGTAGCGGGGGCTACAGATCCTGGTCTTCCAAGACGGTCCGACTCAGGGGCCTGGTCACCCACCCCATGAGCCTGGGTAAGAGAAGTCGTGTTGTCATCCATGCAGCAAACAATATCAAAAGTTTAGGACCAGGAACCAAGAGATACCACCTACCAGGGCAGTCAGGGAGACTGAGCACGGGCCAGTGCAGGAAGGGTGCGTTGTCTCCAGCGGTGCTCCCCCTTTTCAACAGGGGAGTACTACTACATCGTCCATTCTCCCAGACTGGTGCTAAGACCCCATTCCCCCTATAGCCCCAGCCTGGACACCCAACCATCCACTCAGGGCGGCCCCTCACAGGCGACCCCTCCAGCGGGTGGTCCGATGGCTCATAAGGCCCCTACGTGGTGCCCTTCAGCACGTCCACCACCCAAAAAAAAGGGCAGGAGAGAGAGCAAAGGCAACCTACACCGGTCACAGGGAGGTGTACGTGAGCCCCTCACCACGGCAAGGAGGCACCACGGAGGGGTTAAAAGGGGCAATACCAGTCGTCTTGTACTCCAGAAATTATGAAACTTGACAGCAATAATAAGTTTTTAAACTCAAATATACTTTTATTGTTTATTATCAAGACAAGTTGAGGTACACAACTGTAATCAATCAAACCTTTATCTGTATACAAATCATGGAAAACATTCTTAAGAAAAAGAACATCACTTGTGATACAGAGATCACAATATCATTATACATTTAATGAACAAATCCACAAAGGCCTTAATGAGGGTTCGAACTTGTGTCCGGGCTAAGATGCACGCTAAGGTCCAACTAAGGTGCTTCCGAAATCATCCAGCACGTAAATCAGTACAGCCACGATGGGTTGCACCGCTGCAGCCAGATCACTTCGCCGCCACACCTACACAAGCGGTGCCATATTCAAGTGGTGTTCCTGCCAAAGAGAAAAAAAAAAGATTCTCTATAATATTCTCTCTACTCCGAGTAAATACCTAACCTGTCCTCCGATAAAGAGCATCACTTTTTGCTCATATGCATCACACAAAGCCAAAAAATTTACAAGAAAATGAAAGCATCTCAAAAAAGGGATGTACTGTCCCATTTTCTGTTTTGGAGCCTCTGGTAGGGTAGGAGAGACTACTTTAAATTGACCGTTTTCTTGTTGGCATTGTGAAACCTTTGGAGGATGGCCTGAAACACCGTCCATCCCCTGAAACCGGGTAATGATGATCACTGTTATTTATTACCCGAGGCAAACTTACATTACTGTATAGTGTGCCCAAAGCATGGACTTTGGGCGCGTGTGTTACGAACCAAAATTCCTCGCCCGAACCAGAAGCTGTGAAGTCCACGCCATCTGTGAGTCCGCTCCCGAAAATCCCACATGGACAACGCCATCTAGTGATGACGCGAGATACCGGCAATAAGTGCTGGATGCCTATCCTAGTCGGCTCGTGACGTAGCCGCTGCTGACCTCTGGTGAGGTGGTGCTTAGACAGTGATCGCCATCTATGGAGCGAATAAGTGGACGTTTGTGTCTAAGCTAGTAAGTGATGATTCCTAGTGATCCCATGTAGTGTCCCCAGTACTGATGATGTATCTGCTTTCAGAGTCAACCTAGGACGGCTGTGAGGTACGTTGAATCAGTCTACCCAAGGCAGCCAAGGTCTCTTCACCAGTCTGCTTTGTAGAAGCTGTGAGCCACCCCCAGGACGAACTCTGCTGAGTGCGTGATAACCTGCCTGAGGAGTGGCAGTGACAGGATTCGCCGTCTCCGGGGCTGGCTGGTGGAAGAGACCACCCACTGCGGTGCCGACCTGAGGAGAGTGACCAGCGAGTCACACGAGGCTCCTGCCTAGGGCTCGCAACCTTAGTATTAGTCATGGAGTGGCCTAACAGCGAGGATGACTAGTACCTGCCAGCTACAGGCTGGACTGTGGTTGTAGGCCATCACGACGAGGCACCCAGTGGGATTGTAATTTGGCTGGCCTGTAGCCAGGGTAGATTCATGGTGGGTTCTGGGCCACGGAAGAGGAAACCAGGAAAAGCTACCCAGAGTGAGCATCGCCAAGTATCCAGTGTCTTCAGAGGAAGACTAAGATGTAAATACTGTGTTGTAATAATTCCCTTTAGTGACTTTAATTTACATATGGTGGTGGGAAAGGAATATATATAATTAAGTATACTTGTGTATTTAATGTACCTCCCCAAGATTTTACTTGCGTTATGGAGCTCACCCCTTGAAAGCCTCTACTAACTTGGGGCTGGATGCCCAAAAAACTAATACCATCAGAAAAGAACCCGGTTGCGTCCCAGTAGGGCCGTAACATAATTTGCATCCCCTGCGGGATCCGACCCCTTGTCAAGCATGTTTGACAGGGATGGTGACGTAGTGCAATCTCCTGTGAATAATTCCCCTGTTTGTAATTATTAGGATTGTTACGGCCCTCTCGGGACGCAACGGGGTCCTTACTCTGATGTTGTTAGAGGAAGATATATGTATCCGTTCCCGAGCCAGTAGTGGCTATCAAGGGATGAGATCCGTGACGCAATTAACTTAAAGGGAGTAGGGAAAGAAAGCTAAGAACTTAATATTATAATTTCCATCACCGTTTAAATATATAAAATAAATGAGTGCACAAGGGGGAGGGATATTAACACTTTACAAGGGGATTAATCCTCAATCGATGTCTTCTACTGAAGACGCTGGTGCCATAACTCTCGGTGCCTTCTTCGTGGCCTCACGACGTGTCCTCTGAGCATGCCGAGCCTACCCGGGCCACAGGTCAGCCAAAACGCAGGTCCACTGGGGGCACCGTTGTGGAGGCCGTCAACCACACGTCCAGCTGGTCTGCTGGCAGGTACTGAGCCACCAAGGCTGGTACGGCCACTCCACGAACGATATAAGGGGTACGCCCTAGACAGGAGTCTCGTGTGATATCACTAATCACCCTCCTGTCCTCAATACCCCAGTGGATTATCGTCTCCAACAGTCGGTCCCGGGTAAATCCTTTCACTGCCACTCCACTGGCAGGCTAACACACCACAGTGTTCTTCCGGGGGGACGACGTCACAACAGCTGTAGCAAACTTCACAGTATGGAGACTGGCTGCCTCGGGTAGACTGACTCCACTTCCATCACAGTGGTCCCAGGTCGGCTCTGTAAGTAGACACGTCATCAATGACCGGGACACTAATACACCTTACTTGCGGGCTCGGGCACAAACACCTGACGTATCCAGTCCATAGATGGCGCTGTCGTCGGAGCACCACCTCACCAGAGGTCAGGAGCGGCGGTGTTGAGCGCGGAACCAGACTGGAATCTGGTCCTCGAGGCCAGTACACGCTGTCATCACCAGGTGTCGTCGTCCGTTTGGCGGGGGTTTCGGGAGCTGACCCACAGATGGCGTGATTGTCACTGCTCCAGGCTCGGACGCTGGATCCGGGTTCGTAACACCTCCCCACCAAAAAGAATTTGGTTTGGGGTTCTATAAAAAGAAACACAAACCAAATTAGTACAGCGACACTGCTCCAAATGGACTCACATGCATTATGAACTGGAGTGATGAGGCTGTCTCGTCCACAGAACTGTACTACTGGACAATTCCGGCACAACGGGAACTCGAAGATTGAAGGCGATGTCCTGCCTGGCGTAACCTTCCACGTCTTCCACGTCTCCACTGCGATGGCAAGCAGGGGCATCATCTCACATCTCTCCAGGAAGGATCGGTGTAGACACGATCTGGGGCGACTCGACACTTCCCTGTGTCGTGGCACCGATGATGGCTGATCCCAGACGGTATTTCTAGTACCGGTCCGGTGGTCCTTCAGGGAGACGGGCACCTGGAATACAGGGGTCTGATAATTCAGAGTGATAGCGACAGCGGGTAAAACAGTACTTACAGCATACTCTACTAGGTCCACACCTAGTCCCAACGGAGCTGTTCGTACGTCGCAGATGGCATTCGCTCTGCCACCGTCAGGTCGACCAACGTTCCACATAACGCTGCATTGAGGCTCAGCAGTCACGCGGGGGGTATCAACCTGTCGGAAACAGTCACTCATATTATCATTTCTCGTACCTCCTGTATCAACCATTACCTTCCAGGTCCCTTCCTCAACTGCAACACTTGCAGTACCAATCTCTAATCCCTGGGATTTCTTCATGATGTTCAAGGGAGCCATCATCCTTCGGGTCGTCCACTGATCCTTACTGAGAACACTGAGAACACATAGGAGAATAAAACAAAATATCGCTAAGAAACATGAGGCCAATTGAGGGATAAGCTTCCCGAGCCAGTCATGTCCATAGCCGGCAACATCCACACGCCTGGCTTGGACCGAAGAGGGCACTAGACCTTTTGAACACACCGCACCTACCTCTGACGTCTGGGGAATCTCTGGCTGGTTCACTACACGCTGTAACTTGCCATACCGCAAGCACACATCCGCCTTCGCTCCAGACTCGTTGGTATCCGTGGGTGCCCACACACAAGGCCTCTCTTCTTGCTCAGGTACCTCTGCCTTCTTAACTTCATGTTCCTCGTCGAGAGAATCAAGAGACACTGCTAGAACGTTCTCAATCTGTAGGCGAGAGGACAAATTAAACATAGTTACATCCGGGTCTGTCTTTACCTGGACATTACCATTGCCTGTAGACACCTCAGACTTTGATGTTCTGGCTGACTCGTCCGCTATCTTGGGATGATTGGTGCTCCAATCGGTCACCAAGTCGTTGGCTAGTACCACGTCAACCCCAGCCACAGGGAGGGTATCGACTACTGCCAACTCGCATGTGCCGCTGAAATAAGGCGAGTCAAGATGTACTGGCACTAAGGGGGCGATGTACTGCGTCCTAGGAAACCCAACCAGGACAACCTTTTGTCGCCCATCCACACTTACTCCCTCGGGTAACGAGCTCTTCACGATCAGGGACTGGGCTGCTCCACTATCTCTGAGCACTACCATTGATCTACCAGTATGATCACTCGTTACATACCCGGTTGAAGTGTGAGGGGCCAACAAACTTGGTCCTTCCTGCGTCGTCGTAGACTGGTTTCCTACTGGTGGTGTAACACAGCTCATCATCATCACCTCCCTACGTGCGCTGCCACCTCTTCTGCCTCGGCACCTAGCAGCTATATGCCCTTTCTGCCCACAAGTCCAGCACACCATATTCCTCCTCGGGCTCCGGTGTTTCGGACTGCTAGGACTGTTTCTTCGGGGGCTACTTGGGGGCGTCTTCTTAGCACTTTGTGGGACGGGTCTTTCTTCTTCATCATGAGGTCTGTCGAACCGGCGCTGGTAATTCCTCGGGACGTACTTAGCAGACGGCCTATGAGTCAGGATATACTCTTCAGCCATGGTGGCTGCTGCACTCAAGGTCTCTACCTGCTGTTCCTCTAAGTACGTCTTGAGGTCTTCAGATAAACAATCCTTGAAGTCCTCGAGCAGAATCAGCTGCTCGAGGTCTTCCCTGGTCTCCACCTTCCGAGAGGCACACCATTCTTGGAAAAGTCGCTCCTTGATCGTGGCGAATTCGGTGAAAGTGTGCTCTGAGGTCTTCTTCAGGTTTCGGAACTTCTGCCTGTACGCCTCAGGTACCAATTGGTACGCCATGAGCACAACTTTCTTCACCATATCGTAATCGCAAGAGTCGTCAAGGGATAACGTAGAGTTAGCGATTTGGGCCTTCCCAGTCAAGACTGACTGTATCATGATGGCCCAATTCTCCCTTGGCCACTCCAAAGAGGCAGCGACTTTCTCGAAGGCTGCAAAGAATTTTGACACTTCCTTCTCATGGAATTTGGGGACCATTTTGATGTTTCTTACCGGATCGAAACCACTGGTGTCCGTCGTTTGCCTGCGCCCACCTAACCGCAATACTTCTAGTTCATGTTGTCTCTCCTTTTCCTCTCTGTCCTGTCGTTCTTGCCTGTCTCGTTCTTCTCTCTCTCGTCTCTCTTCTCTTTCTCGCTCATCTTTTTCTCTGTCTCGTTCTTCTCGTTTCTCTTCTCTTTCTCGTTCTTCTCGTTCTCGTTTCTCTTCTCTTTCTCGTTCTTCTCTCTCTCGTTTCTCTTCTCTTTCTCTCTCTGCTTTCCTTTCTTCTAATTCTAAACGTCTCATCTCTAATTCTTTATCTTGTCTCTCTCGTTTCTCTTCTCTTTCTAATTCTAAACGCCTCATCGCCAATTCTTTTTCTTTCATCTCCATTTCTTTATCTTTTAATTCTCGTTCCATTTCTAACTTCTTCCATTCAATTTCTCGATTAATTTCTAGGGCACGCATCTTGACTGTTAGGAAGCTGATATTAAGCTCACCTGTATCACTGTCAACGTCACTGCCCTTATCTTCCTTTTCCGTGGAAGCTATGTCTGCACTTTCCTTTGTACTAAGAGTTTCGCCTTCCTGCTTCTCTTCTGCCTTCAGGTGCCGGTGTACCTTGGACAAGATCTCCACACGGGAATCACTGGCACGGATCTTGATCTCCAGGTAGGCGCTCACTAGTACAAGCTCTGGTTTACTCAGATATTTTAATCTGGCAAGACAATCTTCTCTGTTCAGAAAAGCCTGAACCTCGTCCAGATTGTCGATGGTAGCTTTGTCTGCCATTGTCACAGATGGAATGCTTAGCACTTAACACCCTGCTTACACGTTAGCACTTAACACACCGAGCACTGTTCTACGCCAATATTGCACTTTATCGCACCAAACACTGCACTTGCCAATATTGCACGTAATCACTTCGGGCACCACACTACCCAATATTGCACCGAGTCCAAGCGAACACTTCGCTCTACAATATTGCACTGAATGACCAAGCACCGCACTAGTCAATATTGCACTTAATCGCTTAATCACAGCGAGCACCGCACTGCACAATGTCGCACTTAGTCACTCTGAGCACCGCACAGGACGTCTAACGTCACAATCGTCACACACAGGGGGAATTATTTACAGGGATTACGCCACTTCACCACCCCTGTCAAACATACTTAACAAGGGGACGGATCCCGCTGGGGATGCCAATTATGTTACGGCCCTCTCGGGACGCAACGGGGTCCTTACTCTGATGTTGTTAGAGGAAGATATATGTATCCGTTCCCGAGCCAGTAGTGGCTATCAAGGGATGAGATCCGTGACGCAATTAACTTAAAGGGAGTAGGGAAAGAAAGCTAAGAACTTAATATTATAATTTCCATCACCGTTTAAATATATAAAATAAATGAGTGCACAAGGGGGAGGGATATTAACACTTTACAAGGGGATTAATCCTCAATCGATGTCTTCTACTGAAGACGCTGATGCCATAACTCTCGGTGCCTTCTTCGTGGCCTCACGACGTGTCCTCTGAGCATGCCGAGCCTACCCGGGCCACAGGTCAGCCAAAACGCAGGTCCACTGGGGGCACCGTTGTGGAGGCCGTCAACCACACGTCCAGCTGGTCTGCTGGCAGGTACTGAGCCACCAAGGCTGGTACGGCCACTCCACGAACGATATAAGGGGTACGCCCTAGACAGGAGTCTCGTGTGATATCACTAATCACCCTCCTGTCCTCAATACCCCAGTGGATTATCGTCTCCAACAGTCGGTCCCGGGTAAATCCTTTCACTGCCACTCCACTGGCAGGCTAACACACCACAGTGTTCTTCCGGGGGGACGACGTCACAACAGCTGTAGCAAACTTCACAGTATGGAGACTGGCTGCCTCGGGTAGACTGACTCCACTTCCATCACAGTGGTCCCAGGTCGGCTCTGTAAGTAGACACGTCATCAATGACCGGGACACTAATACACCTTACTTGCGGGCTCGGGCACAAACACCTGACGTATCCAGTCCATAGATGGCGCTGTCGTCGGAGCACCACCTCACCAGAGGTCAGGAGCGGCGGTGTTGAGCGCGGAACCAGACTGTAATCTGGTCCTCGAGGCCAGTACACGCTGTCATCACCAGGTGTCGTCGTCCGTTTGGCGGGGGTTTCGGGAGCTGACCCACAGATGGCGTGATTGTCACTGCTCCAGGCTCGGACGCTGGATCCGGGTTCGTAACACCTCCCCGCCAAAAAGAATTTGGTTTGGGGTTCTATAAAAAGAAACACAAACCAAATTAGTACAGCGACACTGCTCCAAATGGACTCACATGCATTATGAACTGGAGTGATGAGGCTGTCTCGTCCACAGAACTGTACTACTGGACAATTCCGGCACAACGGGAACTCGAAGATTGAAGGCGATGTCCTGCCTGGCGTAACCTTCCACGTCTTCCACGTCTCCACTGCGATGGCAAGCAGGGGCATCATCTCACATCTCTCCAGGAAGGATCGGTGTAGACACGATCTGGGGCGACTCGACACTTCCCTGTGTCGTGGCACCGATGATGGCTGATCCCAGACGGTATTTCTAGTACCGGTCCGGTGGTCCTTCAGGGAGACGGGCACCTGGAATACAGGGGTCTGATAATTCAGAGTGATAGCGACAGCGGGTAAAACAGTACTTACAGCATACTCTACTAGGTCCACACCTAGTCCCAACGGAGCTGTTCGTACGTCACAGATGGCATTCGCTCTGCCACCGTCAGGTCGACCAACGTTCCACATAACGCTGCATTGAGGCTCAGCAGTCACGCGGGGGGTGTCAACCTGTCGGAAACAGTCACTCATATTATCATTTCTCGTACCTCCTGTATCACCCATTACCTTCCAGGTCCCTTCCTCAACTGCAACACTTGCAGTACCAATCTCTAATCCCTGGGATTTCTTCATGATGTTCAAGGGAGCCATCATCCTTCGGGTCGTCCACTGATCCTTACTGAGAACACTGAGAACACATAGGAGAATAAAACAAAATATCGCTAAGAAACATGAGGCCAATTGAGGGATAAGCTTCCCGAGCCAGTCATGTCCATAGCCGGCAACATCCACACGCCTGGCTTGGACCGAAGAGGGCACTAGACCTTTTGAACACACCGCACCTACCTCTGACGTCTGGGGAATCTCTGGCTGGTTCACTACACGCTGTAACTTGCCATACCGCAAGCACACATCCGCCTTCGCTCCAGACTCGTTGGTATCCGTGGGTGCCCACACACAAGGCCTCTCTTCTTGCTCAGGTACCTCTGCCTTCTTAACTTCATGTTCCTCGTCGAGAGAATCAAGAGACACTGCTAGAACGTTCTCAATCTGTAGGCGAGAGGACAAATTAAACATAGTTACATCCGGGTCTGTCTTTACCTGGACATTACCATTGCCTGTAGACACCTCAGACTTTGATGTTCTGGCTGACTCGTCCGCTATCTTGGGATGATTGGTGCTCCAATCGGTCACCAAGTCGTTGGCTAGTACCACGTCAACCCCAGCCACAGGGAGGGTATCGACTACTGCCAACTCGCATGTGCCGCTGAAATAAGGCGAGTCAAGATGTACTGGCACTAAGGGGGCGATGTACTGCGTCCTAGGAAACCCAACCAGGACAACCTTTTGTCGCCCATCCACACTTACTCCCTCGGGTAACGAGCTCTTCACGATCAGGGACTGGGCTGCTCCACTATCTCTGAGCACTACCATTGATCTACCAGTATGATCACTCGTTACATACCCGGTTGAAGTGTGAGGGGCCAACAAACTTGGTCCTTCTTGCGTCGTCGTAGACTGGTTTCCTACTGGTGGTGTAACACAGCTCATCATCATCACCTCCCTACGTGCGCTGCCACCTCTTCTGCCTCGGCACCTAGCAGCTATATGCCCTTTCTGCCCACAAGTCCAGCACACCATATTCCTCCTCGGGCTCCGGTGTTTCGGACTGCTAGGACTTGTTCTTCGGGGGCTACTTGGGGGCGTCTTCTTAGCACTTTGTGGGACGGGTCTTTCTTCTTCATCATGAGGTCTGTCGAACCGGCGCTGGTAATTCCTCGGGACGTACTTAGCAGACGGCCTATGAGTCAGGATATACTCTTCAGCCATGGTGGCTGCTGCACTCAAGGTCTCTACCTGCTGTTCCTCTAAGTACGTCTTGAGGTCTCCAGATAAACAATCCTTGAAGTCCTCGAGCAGAATCAGCTGCTCGAGGTCTTCCCTGGTCTCCACCTTCCGAGAGGCACACCATTCTTGGAAAAGTCGCTCCTTGATCGTGGCGAATTCGGTGAAAGTGTGCTCTGAGGTCTTCTTCAGGTTTCGGAACTTCTGCCTGTACGCCTCAGGTACCAATTGGTACGCCATGAGCACAACTTTCTTCACCATATCGTAATCGCCGGAGTCGTCAAGGGATAACGTAGAGTAAGCGATTTGGGCCTTCCCAGTCAAGACTGACTGTATCATGATGGCCCAATTCTCCCTTGGCCACTCCAAAGAGGCAGCGACTTTCTCGAAGGCTGCAAAGAATTTTGACACTTCCTTCTCATGGAATTTGGGGACCATTTTGATGTTTCTTACCGGATCGAAACCACTGGTGTCCGTCGTTTGCCTGCGCCCACCTAACCGCAATACTTCTAGTTCATGTTGTCTCTCCTTTTCCTCTCTGTCCTGTCGTTCTTGCCTGTCTCGTTCTTCTCTCTCTCGTCTCTCTTCTCTTTCTCGCTCATCTTTTTCTCTGTCTCGTTCTTCTCGTTTCTCTTCTCTTTCTCGTTCTTCTCGTTCTCGTTTCTCTTCTCTTTCTCGTTCTTCTCTCTCTCGTTTCTCTTCTCTTTCTCTCTCTGCTTTCCTTTCTTCTAATTCTAAACGTCTAATCTCTAATTCTTTATCTTGTCTCTCTCGTTTCTCTTCTCTTTCTAATTCTAAACGCCTCATCGCCAATTCTTTTTCTTTCATCTCCATTTCTTTATCTTTTAATTCTCGTTCCATTTCTAACTTCTTCCATTCAATTTCTCGATTAATTTCTAGGGCACGCATCTTGACTGTTAGGAAGCTGATATTAAGCTCACCTGTATCACTGTCAACGTCACTGCCCTTATCTTCCTTTTCCGTGGAAGCTATGTCTGCACTTTCCTTTGTACTAAGAGTTTCGCCTTCCTGCTTCTCTTCTGCCTTCAGGTGCCGGTGTACCTTGGACAAGATCTCCACACGGGAATCACTGGCACGGATCTTGATCTCCAGGTAGGCGCTCACTAGTACAAGCTCTGGTTTACTCAGATATTTTAATCTGGCAAGACAATCTTCTCTGTTCAGAAAAGCCTGAACCTCGTCCAGATTGTCGATGGTAGCTTTGTCTGCCATTGTCACAGATGGAACGCTTTGCACTTAACACCCTGCTTACACGTTAGCACTTAACACACCGAGCACTGTTCTACGCCAATATTGCACTTTATCGCACCAAACACTGCACTTGCCAATATTGCACGTAATCACTTCGGGCACCACACTACCCAATATTGCACCGAGTCCAAGCGAACACTTCGCTCTACAATATTGCACTGAATGACCAAGCACCGCACTAGTCAATATTGCACTTAATCGCTTAATCACAGCGAGCACCGCACTGCACAATGTCGCACTTAGTCACTCTGAGCACCGCACAGGACGTCTAACGTCACAATCGTCACACACAGGGGGAATTATTTACAGGGATTACGCCACTTCACCATCCCTGTCAAACATACTTAACAAGGGGACGGATCCCGCTGGGGATGCCAATTATGTTACGGCCCTCTCGGGACGCAACGGGGTCCTTACTCTGATGTTGTTAGAGGAAGATATATGTATCCGTTCCCGAGCCAGTAGTGGCTATCAAGGGATGAGATCCGTGACGCAATTAACTTAAAGGGAGTAGGGAAAGAAAGCTAAGAACTTAATATTATAATTTCCATCACCGTTTAAATATATAAAATAAATGAGTGCACAAGGGGGAGGGATATTAACACTTTACAAGGGGGATTAATCCTCAATCGATGTCTTCTACTGAAGACGCTGATGCCATAACTCTCGGTGCCTTCTTCGTGGCCTCACGACGTGTCCTCTGAGCATGCCGAGCCTACCCGGGCCACAGGTCAGCCAAAACGCAGGTCCACTGGGGGCACCGTTGTGGGGGCCGTCAACCACACGTCCAGCTGGTCTGCTGGCAGGTACTGAGCCACCAAGGCTGGTACGGCCACTCCACGAACGATACAAGGGGTACGCCCTAGACAGGAGTCTCGTGTGATATCACTAATCACCCTCCTGTCCTCAATACCCCAGTGGATTATCGTCTCCAACAGTCGGTCCCGGGTAAATCCTTTCACTGCTACTCCACTGGCAGGCTAACACACCACAGTGTTCTTCCGGGGGGACGACGTCACAACAGCTGTAGCAAACTTCACAGAATGGAGACTGGCTGCCTCGGGTAGACTGACTCCACTTCCATCACAGTGGTCCCAGGTCGGCTCTGTAAGTAGACACGTCATCAATGACCGGGACACTAATACACCTTACTTGCGGGCTCGGGCACAAACACCTGACGTATCCAGTCCATAGATGGCGCTGTCGTCGGAGCACCACCTCACCAGAGGTCAGGAGCGGCGGTGTTGAGCGCGGAACCAGACTGTAATCTGGTCCTCGAGGCCAGTACACGCTGTCATCACCAGGTGTCGTCGTCCGTTTGGCGGGGGTTTCGGGAGCTGACCCACAGATGGCGTGATTGTCACTGCTCCAGGCTCGGACGCTGGATCCGGGTTCGTAACACCTCCCCACCAAAAAGAATTTGGTTTGGGGTTCTATAAAAAGAAACACAAACCAAATTAGTACAGCGACACTGCTCCAAATGGACTCACATGCATTATGAACTGGAGTGATGAGGCTGTCTCGTCCACAGAACTGTACTACTGGACAATTCCGGCACAACGGGAACTCGAAGATTGAAGGCGATGTCCTGCCTGGCGTAACCTTCCACGTCTTCCACGTCTCCACTGCGATGGCAAGCAGGGGCATCATCTCACATCTCTCCAGGAAGGATCGGTGTAGACACGATCTGGGGCGACTCGACACTTCCCTGTGTCGTGGCACCGATGATGGCTGATCCCAGACGGTATTTCTAGTACCGGTCCGGTGGTCCTTCAGGGAGACGGGCACCTGGAATACAGGGGTCTGATAATTCAGAGTGATAGCGACAGCGGGTAAAACAGTACTTACAGCATACTCTACTAGGTCCACACCTAGTCCCAACGGAGCTGTTCGTACGTCACAGATGGCATTCGCTCTGCCACCGTCAGGTCGACCAACGTTCCACATAACGCTGCATTGAGGCTCAGCAGTCACGCGGGGGGTGTCAACCTGTCGGAAACAGTCACTCATATTATCATTTCTCGTACCTCCTGTATCACCCATTACCTTCCAGGTCCCTTCCTCAACTGCAACACTTGCAGTACCAATCTCTAATCCCTGGGATTTCTTCATGATGTTCAAGGGAGCCATCATCCTTCGGGTCGTCCACTGATCCTTACTGAGAACACTGAGAACACATAGGAGAATAAAACAAAATATCGCTAAGAAACATGAGGCCAATTGAGGGATAAGCTTCCCGAGCCAGTCATGTCCATAGCCGGCAACATCCACACGCCTGGCTTGGACCGAAGAGGGCACTAGACCTTTTGAACACACCGCACCTACCTCTGACGTCTGGGGAATCTCTGGCTGGTTCACTACACGCTGTAACTTGCCATACCGCAAGCACACATCCGCCTTCGCTCCAGACTCGTTGGTATCCGTGGGTGCCCACACACAAGGCCTCTCTTCTTGCTCAGGTACCTCTGCCTTCTTAACTTCATGTTCCTCGTCGAGAGAATCAAGAGACACTGCTAGAACGTTCTCAATCTGTAGGCGAGAGGACAAATTAAACATAGTTACATCCGGGTCTGTCTTTACCTGGACATTACCATTGCCTGTAGACACCTCAGACTTTGATGTTCTGGCTGACTCGTCCGCTATCTTGGGATGATTGGTGCTCCAATCGGTCACCAAGTCGTTGGCTAGTACCACGTCAACCCCAGCCACAGGGAGGGTATCGACTACTGCCAACTCGCATGTGCCGCTGAAATAAGGCGAGTCAAGATGTACTGGCACTAAGGGGGCGATGTACTGCGTCCTAGGAAACCCAACCAGGACAACCTTTTGTCGCCCATCCACACTTACTCCCTCGGGTAACGAGCTCTTCACGATCAGGGACTGGGCTGCTCCACTATCTCTGAGCACTACCATTGATCTACCAGTATGATCACTCGTTACATACCCGGTTGAAGTGTGAGGGGCCAACAAACTTGGTCCTTCTTGCGTCGTCGTAGACTGGTTTCCTACTGGTGGTGTAACACAGCTCATCATCATCACCTCCCTACGTGCGCTGCCACCTCTTCTGCCTCGGCACCTAGCAGCTATATGCCCTTTCTGCCCACAAGTCCAGCACACCATATTCCTCCTCGGGCTCCGGTGTTTCGGACTGCTAGGACTTGTTCTTCGGGGGCTACTTGGGGGCGTCTTCTTAGCACTTTGTGGGACGGGTCTTTCTTCTTCATCATGAGGTCTGTCGAACCGGCGCTGGTAATTCCTCGGGACGTACTTAGCAGACGGCCTATGAGTCAGGATATACTCTTCAGCCATGGTGGCTGCTGCACTCAAGGTCTCTACCTGCTGTTCCTCTAAGTACGTCTTGAGGTCTCCAGATAAACAATCCTTGAAGTCCTCGAGCAGAATCAGCTGCTCGAGGTCTTCCCTGGTCTCCACCTTCCGAGAGGCACACCATTCTTGGAAAAGTCGCTCCTTGATCGTGGCGAATTCGGTGAAAGTGTGCTCTGAGGTCTTCTTCAGGTTTCGGAACTTCTGCCTGTACGCCTCAGGTACCAATTGGTACGCCATGAGCACAACTTTCTTCACCATATCGTAATCGCCGGAGTCGTCAAGGGATAACGTAGAGTAAGCGATTTGGGCCTTCCCAGTCAAGACTGACTGTATCATGATGGCCCAATTCTCCCTTGGCCACTCCAAAGAGGCAGCGACTTTCTCGAAGGCTGCAAAGAATTTTGACACTTCCTTCTCATGGAATTTGGGGACCATTTTGATGTTTCTTACCGGATCGAAACCACTGGTGTCCGTCGTTTGCCTGCGCCCACCTAACCGCAATACTTCTAGTTCATGTTGTCTCTCCTTTTCCTCTCTGTCCTGTCGTTCTTGCCTGTCTCGTTCTTCTCTCTCTCGTCTCTCTTCTCTTTCTCGCTCATCTTTTTCTCTGTCTCGTTCTTCTCGTTTCTCTTCTCTTTCTCGTTCTCGTTTCTCTTCTCTTTCTCGTTCTTCTCTCTCTCGTTTCTCTTCTCTTTCTCTCTCTGCTTTCCTTTCTTCTAATTCTAAACGTCTAATCTCTAATTCTTTATCTTGTCTCTCTCGTTTCTCTTCTCTTTCTAATTCTAAACGCCTCATCGCCAATTCTTTTTCTTTCATCTCCATTTCTTTATCTTTTAATTCTCGTTCCATTTCTAACTTCTTCCATTCAATTTCTCGATTAATTTCTAGGGCACGCATCTTGACTGTTAGGAAGCTGATATTAAGCTCACCTGTATCACTGTCAACGTCACTGCCCTTATCTTCCTTTTCCGTGGAAGCTATGTCTGCACTTTCCTTTGTACTAAGAGTTTCGCCTTCCTGCTTCTCTTCTGCCTTCAGGTGCCGGTGTACCTTGGACAAGATCTCCACACGGGAATCACTGGCACGGATCTTGATCTCCAGGTAGGCGCTCACTAGTACAAGCTCTGGTTTACTCAGATATTTTAATCTGGCAAGACAATCTTCTCTGTTCAGAAAAGCCTGAACCTCGTCCAGATTGTCGATGGTAGCTTTGTCTGCCATTGTCACAGATGGAACGCTTTGCACTTAACACCCTGCTTACACGTTAGCACTTAACACACCGAGCACTGTTCTACGCCAATATTGCACTTTATCGCACCAAACACTGCACTTGCCAATATTGCACGTAATCACTTCGGGCACCACACTACCCAATATTGCACCGAGTCCAAGCGAACACTTCGCTCTACAATATTGCACTGAATGACCAAGCACCGCACTAGTCAATATTGCACTTAATCGCTTAATCACAGCGAGCACCGCACTGCACAATGTCGCACTTAGTCACTCTGAGCACCGCACAGGACGTCTAACGTCACAATCGTCACACACAGGGGGAATTATTTACAGGGATTACGCCACTTCACCATCCCTGTCAAACATACTTAACAAGGGGACGGATCCCGCTGGGGATGCCAATTATGTTACGGCCCTCTCGGGACGCAACGGGGTCCTTACTCTGATGTTGTTAGAGGAAGATATATGTATCCGTTCCCGAGCCAGTAGTGGCTATCAAGGGATGAGATCCGTGACGCAATTAACTTAAAGGGAGTAGGGAAAGAAAGCTAAGAACTTAATATTATAATTTCCATCACCGTTTAAATATATAAAATAAATGAGTGCACAAGGGGGAGGGATATTAACACTTTACAAGGGGGATTAATCCTCAATCGATGTCTTCTACTGAAGACGCTGATGCCATAACTCTCGGTGCCTTCTTCGTGGCCTCACGACGTGTCCTCTGAGCATGCCGAGCCTACCCGGGCCACAGGTCAGCCAAAACGCAGGTCCACTGGGGGCACCGTTGTGGGGGCCGTCAACCACACGTCCAGCTGGTCTGCTGGCAGGTACTGAGCCACCAAGGCTGGTACGGCCACTCCACGAACGATACAAGGGGTACGCCCTAGACAGGAGTCTCGTGTGATATCACTAATCACCCTCCTGTCCTCAATACCCCAGTGGATTATCGTCTCCAACAGTCGGTCCCGGGTAAATCCTTTCACTGCTACTCCACTGGCAGGCTAACACACCACAGTGTTCTTCCGGGGGGACGACGTCACAACAGCTGTAGCAAACTTCACAGAATGGAGACTGGCTGCCTCGGGTAGACTGACTCCACTTCCATCACAGTGGTCCCAGGTCGGCTCTGTAAGTAGACACGTCATCAATGACCGGGACACTAATACACCTTACTTGCGGGCTCGGGCACAAACACCTGACGTATCCAGTCCATAGATGGCGCTGTCGTCGGAGCACCACCTCACCAGAGGTCAGGAGCGGCGGTGTTGAGCGCGGAACCAGACTGGAATCTGGTCCTCGAGGCCAGTACACGCTGTCATCACCAGGTGTCGTCGTCCGTTTGGCGGGGGTTTCGGGAGCTGACCCACAGATGGCGTGATTGTCACTGCTCCAGGCTCGGACGCTGGATCCGGGTTCGTAACAAGGATGTTATACGTCCTGTTCAGTGCAGTGTGATTAAGTGCAATATTGGCAAGTGCGGTTCTCTGTGTGATTAAGTGCAGTATTGGCGAGTTCGGTGCTCGGTGCGATTAAGTGCAGTATTGGTGAAGTACAGTGCTCGGTGTGTTAAGTGCTCAAGTGAAGCAGTGTGTTAAGTGTTTGTGCACCACTTAAGTGACAATGGCGGAGAAAGTGACCATTGAGGATCTGGACTATGTTTAGGACTTTCTAAACAAGGATAAACTGAATATAAATTTTCTAACTGTCAAAATGCGAGCCTTAGAAATAAATCGTGAGATAGAGTGGAAGAAATTAGAAATAGAACAGGAAATTAAAGAGAAAAAAATGGCAATGAAAGAAAAGGAAATAGAGAAAGAACAAGAAATGAAAAAAAAGGAAATGGAAATGAAACGGTTGGAATTAGAAGAAAAGGAAAAAGAAAGGCAAGAAAGGGAGAAGGAAAGACTACACGAGTTAGAAGTATTGCGATTAGGTGGTCAGAGGAAAACAACGTTAACAAGTAGTTTTGATCTGGTAAGGAATATAAAGATGGTCCCTAAATTCAACGAAAAGGAAGTTTCAAAGTTCTTCGCAGCCTTCGAGAAAGTTGCTGCCTCTTTGGATTGGCCAAAGGAGAATTGGGCCATCATGATACAGTCCGTCTTGATTGGGAAGGCCCAAATTACCTACTCCACGTTGTCCCTTGATGACTCCAATGATTACGATAAGGTGAAGAAGGTAGTGCTCATGGCTTACCAGTTGTGTCTGGCTCCTGGAGACAGACACAAAGCAGTGAAAACTGTGATATCCGAAGCTGGAATTCATATAAGTTGGCATAAAATACACGAATATTCAAATGAAGAATAAACATTGTCAAAAATAGAGAGAATAGAAATAGAGAACATGGGACAAAGACAAATTAAAACAGTATACTAAGATCAGGATCAGTGAAATTGGGGTTATGGGGCATAGATAAATCTAGGAAGAACAAGTAAATCTAGCAAGAACAGGTAAATCTAGCAAGAACAATGGAGTCAAGGTAGTGGTAGGATGAACCAGAGGTGGACTGACTGGGTCCAGAGCAGCATTGGAGAGGTGCGGTCAAGGCAATCAGAGAGAGGAGGGGCAGAAACAGGGGAGCGCACCTCATCAAGGGCAGCATCCAAGAGAGAATTGAGGGCCAAGGGAATTTCTATATTTGGGACAGAGGACTTAATCACCGAAATGGGAGGGGGATTCAGGGATAGAGTCGGAGTCGGAAGGTGAGGAAGAGATTGATGCCTTCTTACCTGCTGGGGAGGAAGTAGAGGAGCAAGGCTTATGTTTCTGATATAGACAGGTGTGCCAGCAGCATCGTACTGGGCAACAGCCATTGCAGTCTCAACTGGAGAAGGAGAAAAGGAGCAGTCAATAAAGTCAGTCAGGTGCAGTCACAAGTCAGTCAGGTGCAGTCACAGTGAGAGGTTGTGTTAGCTGGAGCTCCGATTGTAGTAACATTATTATTGCAATAATGGAAGGATTAGTGAAGGATTTGGTGAGTCTGGTTGGAGCTCTGAGAGCAGAGATAGATTCCCTGCGGGAGGAGGTACGACGGCTGAGACTTCGGGAGGAAACGAAGGAGGAGACCAGTGTTGACGGGACCTCATCGTGGGGAGTCGTGAAAGACAGGGGTCTTAAGAAGGCCTTGACAAGGCCACCTACAGACGCCCTAAGGACAGCAAACTCATTTGCCGTGTTGGAGGACGAGTGCTGTGGTGAGCCTGCAGTTCACTCGGAATGGAAACCAGCGAGGAGCGGCGGAGCCTGAGGCCTGAGGGGCCTGTGCTCCGCCGCTCCTCGCTGGTTTCCATTCCGAGTGAACTGCAGGCTCACCACAGCACTCGTCCTCCAACACGGCAAATGAGTTTGCTGTCCTTAGGGCGTCTGTAGGTGGCCTTGTCAAGGCCTTCTTAAGACCCCTGTCTTTCACGACTCCCCACGATGAGGTCCCGTCAACACTGGTCTCCTCCTTCGTTTCCTCCCGAAGTCTCAGCCGTCGTACCTCCTCCCGCAGGGAATCTATCTCTGCTCTCAGAGCTCCAACCAGACTCACCAAATCCTTCACTAATCCTTCCATTATTGCAATAATAATGTTACAACAATCGGAGCTCCAGCTAACACAACCTCTCACTGTGACTGCACCTGACTGACTTGTGACTGCACCTGACTGACTTTATTGACTGCTCCTTTTCTCCTTCTCCAGTTGAGACTGCAATGGCTGTTGCCCAGTACGATGCTGCTGGCACACCTGTCTATATCAGAAACATAAGCCTTGCTCCTCTACTTCCTCCCCAGCAGGTAAGAAGGCATCAATCTCTTCCTCACCTTCCGACTCCGACTCTATCCCTGAATCCCCCTCCCATTTCGGTGATTAAGTCCTCTGTCCCAAATATAGAAATTCCCTTGGCCCTCAATTCTCTCTTGGATGCTGCCCTTGATGAGGTGCGCTCCCCTGTTTCTGCCCCTCCTCTCTCTGATTGCCTTGACCGCACCTCTCCAATGCTGCTCTGGACCCAGTCAGTCCACCTCTGGTTCATCCTACCACTACCTTGACTCCATTGTTCTTGCTAGATTTACCTGTTCTTGCTAGATTTACTTGTTCTTCCTAGATTTATCTATGCCCCATAACCCCAATTTCACTGATCCTGATCTTAGTATACTGTTTTAATTTGTCTTTGTCCCATGTTCTCTATTTCTATTCTCTCTATTTTTGACAATGTTTATTCTTCATTTGAATATTCGTGTATTTTATGCCAACTTATATGAATTCCAGCTTCGGATATCACAGTTTTCACTGCTTTGTGTCTGTCTCCAGGAGCCAGACACAACTGGTAAGCCATGAGCACTACCTTCTTCACCTTATCGTAATCATTGGAGTCATCAAGGGACAACGTGGAGTAGGTAATTTGGGCCTTCCCAATCAAGACGGACTGTATCATGATGGCCCAATTCTCCTTTGGCCAATCCAAAGAGGCAGCAACTTTCTCGAAGGCTGCGAAGAACTTTGAAACTTCCTTTTCGTTGAATTTAGGGACCATCTTTATATTCCTTACCAGATCAAAACTACTTGTTAACGTTGTTTTCCTCTGACCACCTAATCGCAATACTTCTAACTCGTGTAGTCTTTCCTTCTCCCTTTCTTGCCTTTCTTTTTCCTTTTCTTCTAATTCCAACCGTTTCATTTCCATTTCCTTTTCTTTCATTTCTTGTTCTTTCTCTATTTCCTTTTCTTTCATTGCCATTTTTTTCTCTTTAATTTCCTGTTCTATTTCTAATTTCTTCCACTCTATCTCACGATTTATTTCTAAGGCTCGCATTTTGACAGTTAGACAATTTATATTCAGTTTATCCTTGTTTAGAAAGTCCTAAACATAGTCCAGATCCTCAATGGTCACTTTCTCCGCCATTGTCACTTAAGTGGTGCACGAACACTTAACACACTGCTTCACTTGAGCACTTAACACACCGAGCACTGTACTTCGCCAATACTGCACTTAATCGCACCGAGCACTGAACTCGCCAATACTGCACTTAATCACACAGAGAACCGCACTTGCCAATATTGCACTTAATCACACTGCACTGAACAGGACGTATAACATCCTAATAATTACAAACAGGGGAATTATTCACAGGAGATTGCACTACGTCACCATCCCTGTCAAACATGCTTGACAAGGGGTCGGATCCCGCAGGGGATGCAAATTATGTTACGGCCCTACTGGGACGCAACCGGGTTCTTTTCTGATGGTATTAGTTTTTTGGGCATCCAGCCCCAAGTTAGTAGAGGCTTTCAAGGGGTGAGCTCCATAACGCAAGTAAAATCTTGGGGAGGTACATTAAATACACAAGTATACTTAATTATATATATTCCTTTCCCACCACCATATGTAAATTAAAGTCACTAAAGGGAATTATTACAACACAGTATTTACATCTTAGTCTTCCTCTGAAGACACTGGATACTTGGCGATGCTCACTCTGGGTAGCTTTTCCTGGTTTCCTCTTCCGTGGCCCAGAACCCACCATGAATCTACCCTGGCTACAGGCCAGCCAAATTACAATCCCACTGGGTGCCTCGTCGTGATGGCCTACAACCACAGTCCAGCCTGTAGCTGGCAGGTACTAGTCATCCTCGCTGTTAGGCCACTCCATGACTAATACTAAGGTTGCGAGCCCTAGGCAGGAGCCTCGTGTGACTCGCTGGTCACTCTCCTCGGTCGGCACCGCAGTGGGTGGTCTCTTCCACCAGCCAGCCCCGGAGACGGCGAATCCTGTCACTGCCACTCCTCAGGCAGGTTATCACGCACTCAGCAGAGTTCGTCCGGGGGTGGCTCACAGCTTCTACAAAGCAGACTGGTGAAGAGACCTTGGCTGCCTTGGGTAGACTGATTCAACGTACCTCACAGCCGTCCTAGGTTGACTCTGAAAGCAGATACATCATCAGTACTGGGGACACTACATGGGATCACTAGGAATCATCACTTACTAGCTTAGACACAAACGTCCACTTATTCGCTCCATAGATGGCGATCACTGTCTAAGCACCACCTCACCAGAGGTGAGCAGCGGCTACGTCACGAGCCGACTAGGATAGGCATCCAGCACTTATTGCCGGTATCTCGCGTCATCACTAGATGGCGTTGTCCATGTGGGATTTTCGGGAGCGGACTCACAGATGGCGTGGACTTCACAGCTTCTGGTTCGGGCGAGGAATTTTGGTTCGTAACACACGCGCCAAAAGTCCATGCTTTGGGCACACTATACAGTAATGTAAGTTTGCCTCGGGTAATAAATAACAGTGATCATCATTACCCGGTTTCAGGGGATGGACGGTGTTTCAGGCCATCCTCCAAAGGTTTCACAATGCCAACAAGAAAACGGTCAATTTAAAGTAGTCTCTCCTACCCTACCAGAGGCTCCAAAACAGAAAATGGGACAGTACATCCCTTTTTTGAGATGCTTTCATTTTCTTGTAAATTTTTTGGCTTTGTGTGATGCATATGAGCAAAAAGTGATGCTCTTTATCGGAGGACAGGTTAGGTATTTACTCGGAGTAGAGAGAATATTATAGAGAATCTTTTTTTTTCTCTTTGGCAGGAACACCACTTGAATATGGCACCGCTTGTGTAGGTGTGGCGGCGAAGTGATCTGGCTGCAGCGGTGCGACCCATCGTGGCTGTACTGATTTACGTGCTGGATGATTTCGGAAGCACCTTAGTTGGACCTTAGCGTGCATCTTAGCCCGGACACAAGTTCGAACCCTCATTACGGCCTTTGTGGATTTGTTCATTAAATGTATAATGATATTGTGATCTCTGTATCACAAGTGATGTTCTTTTTCTTAAGAATGTTTTCCATGATTTGTATACAGATAAAGGTTTGATTGATTACAGTTGTGTACCTCAACTTGTCTTGATAATAAACAATAAAAGTATATTTGAGTTTAAAAACTTATTATTGCTGTCAAGTTTCATAATTTCTGGAGTACAAGACGACTGGTATTGCCCCTTTTAACCCCTCCGTGGTGCCTCCTTGCCGTGGTGAGGGGCTCACGTACACCTCCCTGTGACCGGGGTAGGTTGCCTTTGCTCTCTCTCCTGCCCTTTTTTTTGGGTGGTGGACGTGCTGAAGGGCACCACGTAGGGGCCTTATGAGCCATCGGACCACCCGCTGGAGGGGTCGCCTGTGAGGGGCCGCCCTGAGTGGATGGTTGGGTGTCCAGGCTGGGGCTATAGGGGGAATGGGGTCTTAGCACCAGTCTGGGAGAATGGACGATGTAGTAGTACTCCCCTGTTGAAAAGGGGGAGCACCGCTGGGGACAACGCACCCTTCCTGCACTGGCCCGCGCTCAGTCTCCCTGACTGCCCTGGTAGGTGGTATCTCTTGGTTCCTGGTCCTAAACTTTTGATATTGTTTGCTGCATGGATGACAACACGACTTCTCTTACCCAGGCTCATGGGGTGGGTGACCAGGCCCCTGAGTCGGACCGTCTTGGAAGACCAGGATCTGTAGCCCCCGCTACAGGGCCCAGTTTAGGCCCAGACCTGACTCTTCCTTCCTGCTCCCCTCCCTCCTCTGTGGTTGGGTCGAGCCCCAAGCCTGCTGTGGTGACCGCCTCGTCCCCTTGCATGGCTCCATCTTATTGTGACTACTGCCCCTTTTGACCCATCTCTAAAGGTTCTCGTCGCCGTCCCTGCCACGGCTACTCTCGTATGCTCCCTTCCCATACTAATTCGTACCATGCTTTGTTTGGTCCTGCTTCATGGACTAAGTACTTTGACCTCCATCCTTTACATCCAACTCCTGACAATTTTTCCCTTCATAGGCATCTTGTAGATTCCGTAGACGCCTCAGTTACCTTCAACCCCTCCCGTCTTGGTACTCGTGTCGTTGCTGCTCCTCAGGATGCAGCCACCCGCTTGGCCACCTTATCCTGCCTTGGCGAGATTCGGGTCTCAAAGAACGCTCGGGTAAATGTCAGTGTTGGCACTGTTCTCCTCCTACACCATGTTGCGACTGGTGTTAGGAATCTAATCTAAAAGACTGAAAAGACCACGAGGATATCAAGCATATCCTCAAGGCCCAGGGTCATTCTGTCCTCCAGGTGGATACGTTTACTCATCCCCTCATGGTTATCGCCGTCTGCCCCTTCGGGTTGTGAAGATTAACTCTGATGGTAGGACCCTTCCGCCCTCTGTCATTCTTGCTGGTGCCAGATGCTCCATTCAGGAGTATATTCCATCTCCTTGGCTCTGCAATAAGTGCTGGAGGTTTGGGCATGGTGCCCTCAAATGCTCTAGTCCTGTCTCTCTCTGTCCCATGTGTGGAGACGAGGGTCACTCTAAGCTGGAGTGCACTTCTCCCTAGGTCCGCTGCCTCAATTGCGGTGAGGCCAACGCTACCTTCTCCCGCACGTGTATACGTTACAAACTTGAGGCAGCTGTCCTCAACTTGAAGCACTGGGACCATTTGTCTTTTCCTGAGGTTCGGCACTAAGCTCATTGTCTCCCCTCTTTCGCTGGCGTATCCTATGCTCGCATAGTGCGCTCTTCCTCTCCTCGTCCTTCCCACCTTACTCAGTCTGACAACCGTTTCCAAGCCTTAGACCCGGACACACCCACCACCACCTCCCCTGTTTCCCTCCGTTCTGTCCCAGAGGGTCCCCCCTTCTGGTTCTCTGTCTAGGGTATCCCTTCTTTCTACTCAGTCTGTCATGTCTTCTGTGTCTTTCTCCTCTCCTTCTGGTCTTCCTTCCCGTCATTCTCCTCCGTCTCTTGGTTCACAACGCCACCTGACTGTGCGGGCCGATGTCCATCGCTCTCCTGGTGGTCATGTTGTTCGCTCGCGCTCTTCTTCTCCTTTCGAGATGCTGGAGTCTGTTGCCCAGTACATTGCATCCGACGACGACGATTCCGCCACTGCAATGCAGACTTCAGATCCTGTTCGGGTACCTACAGCTCACAAGACTTTGCCTCCTGTGACCCCCACTTCTGCAACAGTACCAGTTACTAACCATGACATCACTGTGAACGCGGCCACGCTTTCAGACTTACTGTTGGCTCCTGCTCCACACGTTTCTCCAGCTGCTGCTGTCCCTTCACCTGTCTCAGTGACGAATTTCACTGCAATCGACCCTTGGTGTGACCCTATAGAGGGTACCTACTATGCAGCCCCTTCTGCTGCAGTACCTACCACTGCTACTCAACCTCCAAGAACTCAACCTTCAAGACATCAACCTTCAAGAACTCAATCTTCAAGAACTCTACCCCAGCGTGTCAACACCCCTGCTCTTCACTCATCTGATGAATCGGATGAAGACGTATCTGTTGGAACACCATCACCTCCACGGAAAGATCACCTCCAAGCATCAACACGAAACGTGACCACCAAGACCGACAATCCCAAAAAGAAGACCAACGATCAAAGTTTGGTGAAATCAACAAGGAAGAAGACTACTAACGAACTGACTTAACATCAACATCTGACATCAAACCTCCACTGCCAGCTGCTTGCGTTTCCGGCCTCTGTGTGTACTGCAAATGACACCCTACTCAATTCTACTTCCATCTGATCAAGTTCAAATCCGCGGTGGTTGGGCCACCGTTCTTTCATCTCCCCTCTTCACCTCATCCACGGATCCTTGCTCAAGATTTCTGCAGCATCGCCCCGTTCTTTCATCCCCTGCTTGCCAGCTCTATGGACATTTACGCTTCGCTTCGCTACCATTCAAGCTGTCATTGCAATCAATCTGAGCTACCTATGTGCTTTAATATACCTACAATTTTCTCTCATCTTTTATTTTTTTCTTGCTTTGTAACATGTTATCATTATCATAAATAAATGTATTATGCAAGTACCTAAACTGTAATTACATTAAATTGAGTTTTAGTTTAATTACAGTAAATAAATTTTCTTCTTATATTAGTGTCCCTGGCTCAAAAAAAGAAGGCAGTAGAAGATGTGGAGCTTCAGAAGAGATCCAGAGAGGAGCAACAACATACCATTCAAGAAATGCTGCATTATCTCACATATTACAAGAAGAAGAGAGAGATTTTAACCGAACATACTAAAGAGTTATGTGGAATTTTCCCTTCATATCTAAGCAAGGTAAGCTAACAGCTTAAGTTAAATGTGTGTTGCAATTCAGTTCTTCATAAACATTTATCCAGCAGAACTTTAGACTTATATATACTAATTTTATACTTTATGTCTTGCTATTTATGGCTTTGACAGGTAGACAATTCCATGGTTTTTAATACACTGGTGTCTTTTACATGTGAACTTTTATATAAAAAAAATCATTATTTATATATTCTAATTTCTTTAGTATTTAGACAAAATTTGTACATGTCTTAAATCCCATTAAATATTTTATATATTACAGGATCCTAACAAGTACACTATTGAAAAGAAGCACTTATCACCCAAAAATAATAGTGGAATCCTGGCTCTTTTGAAGCAAGGGCAAAAGTTGTGTACTGACAAGCTGATTACTACTGGCCTCCATTGTCTTGCCTGCACTTTGTTTCCCATCAATCATATCACTCATTCTTACAGGTGTGAGACAGAGAGGGACAAGATCATCCAAGAGGAACAACACCTGAAGGCTGATCCACACCTGAAGGTAGCACCACACCTGAAGGCAGCACCACACCTGAAGGCAGCACCACACCTGAAGGCAGCACCACACCTGAAGGCAGATCCACACCTGAAGGCAGATCCACACCTGAAGGCAGCACCACACCTGAAGGCAGCACCCCACCTGAAGGCAACACCACACCTGAAGGCAGCACCACACCTGAAGGCAGCAACACACCTGAAGGCAGCACCACACCTGAAGGCAGCACCACACCTGAAGGCAGCACCACACCTGAAGGCAACACCACACCTGAAGGCAGCACCACACCTGAAGGCAGCACCACACCATCCACTTTTGCAGTTTTGCCCCATTTGCCAGCAACATTTGGCTGCTTTAATTAATAAAAACAAAATCGCCTTTAATGGCTTCACTCATCCTGGCTGCTTTAATTAATAATTAATTAATTCTCTCCACAAACAGGACCAAAACTTGCTCCAAGTAGAATCACAGTTTCGGGCGATCGAGCGGCAACACGGAAAAGTGTATACTCTTTTCACTGTACTGACCTTTTTTTTTTAAGTACATATTTCATTTTTGTACCAATGTGTTCGCAATAAAATGTTCTAGAAGAACATATGTATAAAATGTCACCAAACCGTGATTTAAACCACTACCAATAAAGAAACTAAGTGGATCACTAGCCGGGAGCTCCAAACAGCGACGAGATGTTTCCATTCTTTTCAGGGTTGTCAACTCCACATTTGTCCTACAGCGTTAAATTTGGTATCTTTGAGATCGCAATAAAATTTCCTACACGAACATATGCATATAAATGTAGAATCATGATCGCGGCCTACCCGCAAGAGTGTGGGAAGTGGGCGAAGTGTTACCTGTTACCGCACATCGGCGATCTACAATACTTTCTCCACGAAGATACAAGCCAATGCCGGTCTCTCAAATAGACTATGTGGCTAATAAAGAAAACGTAAATTTTATGGTAAACATGTTCATACTATCCCCAAGTCGATCGGATAAGAATTGAATTTTATAGAAATATTTGTTCGTCGGACAAAAAAATATGTCTACTCAGGCAGTTTCAAGTGACCCCCGGCGGACACGATCTTGTGTCTGCGGGGGAGTAAAGTGTTTATTAATAAAAACAAAATCGCCTTTCATTGCTTCACTCATCCTGACCAAAAAAAGACATTTTAACAATTTATTTATTTATTTATTTATTTAAGTAAAATGGTTTTCCATGTTTAGTGTGAGTTTGTTGGTTGACATCCATAAGTGGATTTTTTAAGCATGTTAGAGACATTAGGCAGATCATTGATGTATATACGAAATAGTAGAGGTCCTAGGATGCTGCCCTGCGGCACCCCTACGGTACAGTGGTAGAGGATGTATCATTGATGGCTACATAAGGGTGTCTGTCAGTATGATAGGTTTGGATACATTTAGGGGGGTACAAAATCGGATACAGTTCAGGGTAAGGCCACGGCGGATTCTATAATGGTGGATTTTAATTACGAGGTAGTTATGGTATCAAAAGCCTTTCTCAGGTCAATGAAGAGTCCAATCGGAAACTCACTTTTGTCAAGGGCTGAGCAAGGGTTGCACCACCCACAGTAAAGCTATAGGTGGTGCAAGGGCATGGGAGGTACTCTTGAATACCATGATGGTATTTCACTAATGTTCCCAACTTTGGTTTTTAGTCCAAAGTTTGGACTTAGTTTAGTTTGGTCTTAATAGTGATGAAGGAGGCATATCGCCTATGCACCATTAACCTAAATACAGGGTAAATAAAAAATTTAATTTTAAGTAATTACACACTTAAATTGGAAATTTATAACTTCAAAAATTTATATATGCACTGAAGCGTTATGAAGAATGATGGAAACAGACCCAAGTATCAGTTGGGTTAACCAATGTATCGCGTTTTCAAAATGGTCACCCCATGTTGGAATAGACGACCACCGAAAGAATATTGTTGAAAACATCTTGATAACTTATTAAACCAAAATTATTTATTAGTCAGAATAAAGACAGAAATGGGAACTATATGTAAGATATCTACCAGACAAATATTTTAAGTACAACCGAAGATATTTGATCGATCGATGGAGCTACTCTCTCTCTCTCACATCAATGTTTATTTCACGTAAATTCGTTAATAAACAAAAATGTTCATATGTCTTAAGAAAGACAGAAACATAAGCTTCATTTTAAATACTTTACCATAGACATATTTAAAACCCAAGTGAAACTACATATGTTTACAATTACCTAGGTATCAGTATATAGCCAGGCAGGGATCACAGTCTGCACAATACTGATAAATTATGTAATTCACAGAGATGGTCCAGCTAAGGATGGATAACTTAGGCACTCTGCAGGAGGTGCATAAGTTATCCATCAATGGATAACTAGGCACCCCGCAGGGAGATGTCCTCAGTCCTACCTTATTTAATATCTTAATAAACACGCTGTTGTTGATCGAGTTACTGAAATTAACTGTCAAATAGGTATAAAAATGCTTAGGCTAACTCATCCTAACCCTTGCACAGAAGCCCTCCAGAATTTCTTTATTGAAGGTCAGCATTGTTCCAAATGGATAACTAAAACTGGAACTGAACGCAAAATGTATCAGGTTTATGATTTGTACCAAGAGAAACAACAACGACACTTTCCTGCACCGTGGCAGATTAACCCTTTCCAATTTTAATCCCTCCCTTTCCACCCAGGAAACAAATTAGAGGGCAGCCCAAGCTTCGTCTTGAGGCAAAGATCAATGCCTTAAGCCATATTGATGCTCTGTCCACAGAGCATTCTCTCTCTCAAATCATATACACTGATGGTTCCCTACACCGCACCACGGGTGCAGTTGTCCTGACAATGGGCGATGGCCTATACTTTGAGTGGGGAGTCCGTATAAACAACTGGGCCTCTACCCTTCAGACCGAACTATTTGCCTTGTTCCTTGCACTGAAATGTGTACAAGTCTCCAAACTTGATACATTAATTGTCAGTGACTCCTTATCATCCTTGTTTGCTCTCAACTCTTTAACACATAACTGTAACATGCTCGTGTCCGAAGCTAGACAAAATTATTATTGATGGTAACAGAGTCCATTTCATGTGGTCTCCATCTCATGTTGGCCTCCGAATGCATGATAGAACTGATAAGTTAGCCAAAGAATCTGCCTTTAAAGGAAATGTTGAGTATAACTTTGTATTGTCAATGAGCAATCTGAGAGCAACAGTACACCGAGAATTTCAACAAGATCTTGTAGATCTGTGGCAAAGTGAAATCGACACCAGTAATTCCATCTATCATCATACTATCATGCAAGAGGAGCCACACATCTATGGTTCATCCAATAAAGTCACACCTTCCCCGATATTCTTAAAAAAACAAGAGTAACGCCAGTCCATAAAGGAGGTAATCCGGCGGACATAAACAATTATAGACAAATATCAAATCTACCCATTCTATCAAAAATATTTGAAAAAATGATTTACATACAGCTCTATTCCTACCTCGTAAAATTCGACATACTCAGCCCCCTCCAGTTTGGCTTCCGGTCCTTAAAGAGCATACCAGACATACCAGAAAGCATTCTAAGGAAACTACTCCAAGCTTGTACTAAAGAGGCACCCTTCTTGAGCCCGGATGGGCACATGTATAAGCAAGTAGATGGGGTCGCCATGGGTTCTCCCCTAGGTGTCCTGTTTACGAACTTCTACATGGGTATCATCGAACAAAAAGTCTTAGTCGACATGAACTTGAAACTGGCCATATACTGCAGGTATGTTGAAGACATTTTTACACAGGTACCTGATGTCAGTCATCTGCAGGAGCTGCAGGAGGAATTTGAGCAGAATTCTGTGTTGCGTTTCACTTACGAGATGGAGAGGGATGGGAAGCTGCCCTTTCTAGATGTAACAGTCATGGAAAGGAGAGGAGGTTTCCACACTGCAGTCTACACTATGGAAACAAACATAGGAATGTGCCTCAATGCCAACAGTGACTGCCTAGACAGGTACAAAAGGAGTGCCGTTAACGCCTATATCGACCGTGCTCTCAGCCACAGCTGAGGATGGAAGCAAGTCGATGAAGAACTCTGTAGGGTAAAGCAGGACCTAGTCAACAACGGCTTCTCCAAAGGTTTCGTTGAAGACATCATAAGAAGGAAGGTGAAACGCCATGCAACCTCTGAAGAGACAACTAACACAACACCTGTACCCCCTATTAGGCTATTTTACAGGAACTTCTTTTCCTCAGCTCATAAAACGGAGGAAAGGGTCCTGAAAGATATTGTTAATAGAAACGTTATCCCTACAGACAAAAATCACAGGATTCAATTGACTATAAAACCAAGAAAACGGCCAACCTACTCATGAGAAACTCTCCAGACACAAAGCAGAACGCTTTAAAAGAGACCAATGTCGTCTTTGCCTTCAAATGCCCACTTGGGGACTGTAATCCTCAAAGAATTCAGTATATAGGCAAGACAACAACATCTCTTTCCAGGCGATTAACGATGCATAAGCAAAAGGGCTCCATTAAGGAACTTATAATCTCTTCCCACAACCAGACCATCACCAGAGAAGTCTTAACAAAAAACACGGAAATCATCGATAGATACAGCGATAGCAAGCGGCTTGATATCTGCAAGGCACTACACATTAAGAAGTCGACACCAGCAATCAACAGCCAATTAATGCACAACTATATTCTACCCACTTCAAGACTCCGCACCAATATAGAAGCATCAAGAAATATGGGCCAATAGGCCCTTAATTTGCAGTTACTTCCATTCTTCCCTTTAACTTGCAAAATATTATACCCATTGTTTCGTGTTCTGTCTTGTGTTGAAAGTTTGTTTTCACCTCATCCAAAACTATTGTAACATATCACCTTACCCAAATGCAGGTATAAAATCGAAGCTGTTTGAACTCTGTTCAGTTATAGTTGTGTGTGTAAACAAAAGTCTTTGAAAATGTAGTAAGTTTTACGAAACGCGTTCAAGTGTCGCGTCAGACTAGAAATAAAAATGAATTTTGGAAAATTGATTTTTCAGTTACCATCAACAGTGAAAAGAAATATAAGAAACATAGCACAGTCTCCGTGGTGTAGTGGTAAGACACTTGCCTGGCGTTCCGCGAGCGCTATGTCATGGGTTCGTATCCTGGCCGGAGAGGATTTACTGGGCGCAATTCCTTAACTGTAGCCTCTGTTTTAACGCAACAGTAAAATGTGTACTTGGATGAAAAAACGATTCTTCACGGCGGGAATCGTATTCCAGGGACCTGCCCGAAACGCTACGCGTAGTGGCTGTACAAGAATGTAACAACTCTTGTATATATCTAAAAAAAAAAAAAAATAGAGAAAATTCGTGTTAGAATTATTAATCTTACTTTTTCGGCCATATTTAATAATATATGTCTACAGGAAAGACTGCTACCAAAATATACTAATATATATATATATATATATATATATATATATATATATATATATATATATATATATATATAAATTTTTATTTAGGTAAGGTACATACATACAAGAGATTGTACAAAGTTTGTTGGATTAATAGATAGAGCTAGTAAATACAATGCCTAAAGCCACTATTACACAAAGCGTTTCGGGCAGGAAAAACATTAATGACTAAATCCTAATACTAATGGGTATAAAGAATAAAATGTGTTGAGAACAAATAAAAAAAGAGATAAAAGAGGGGGGAACATGGCTGAAAAAGCAGCACAAATACAATTAGGTCGACAAACAGCGTTGTTTAAAAAAAACAGACATGGGTTGACAACAGAGGGGTAAGGTAGGTTACAGGGAATTTATTAGGTAGTGCTTCGTTTTTATCTTAAACTGGTTGAGAGAGGTACAGTCTTTAACATGGTTGGGAAGTTCATTCGACATTCTGGGTCCCTTGATTTGTAGAGCATTTCTAGATTGATTACGTCGTACTCTTGGAATATCAAAACTATTTCTGGTGTGGTGCTCATGGGTTCTGTTACATCCTTCAATGAAGCTTTTGAGGTCAGGATTGGCATTACAGTTCAGCGTTTTATATATGTATAATACACATGAGATAATGTGCAGTGACTTAATATCTAACATATTCAGAGATTTGAGTAGGGGTACCGAGTGATGTCTGGGTCCAGAGTTGGATATTGTCCTAATAGCAGCTTTGTGTTGAGTAATTAGAGGACGTAAATGATTTTGGGTAGTAGAACCCCAAGCACAAATACCATAGTTGAGATATGGATAGATGAGGGAGTAATAGAGAGTCACCAGGGCAGGGCGGGGTACATAATATCTGATCTTAGAAAGAATGCCAACAGTTTTTGAAACTTTTTTTTATATATTTAGAATGTGTCCCTAGAAATTCAGCTTAGGGTCAATGAGAACGCCAAGGAACTTGCCTTCTAATTTGTTGCAAATTTGGGTATTGTTTATTTTGAGATTTTTTGATTAGAGTATTTATTGCCAAACAGAATATAGAAAGTTTTGTCAATGTTAAGGGTGAGTTTGTTGGCAGTTAGCCAAAGATGGACTTTATTTAGCTCAGTGTTTACTGTGGCATTTAGAGCAAGGGGGGGTCAGGACTGGAGTAAATGAAGGTTGTGTCGTCAGCAAATAGAATTGGTTTGAGGTGTTGGGAGGCATTTGGAAGGTCATTAATGTAGATGAGAAAGAGGAGAGGGCCAAGTATGCTTCCCTGAGGAACACCAATGTTGATAGGTAGGGTGGGAGAAATTGAATTTTTCACAGAAACATACTGGAGCCTGTCAGTAAGGTAAGATTTGAGGTATTGCAGGGAGTGTCCTCTGACTCCATAATGATGTAATTTAAGAAGAAATTTTTGGTGGTTGAAAGTGTCAAAAGCCTTACGCAGGTCCACAAATAACCTAACAGGGAACTCATTTTTATCAAGAGCTGCATGAATCAAGTTAATCATACTATTAAGTGCATCGTTAGTGCTTTTTTTGAGTCTGAAGCCATATTGACAAGAGCTAAGTATATTGTGTTTTGCTAGATAAGAGTAAAGGTGCTTGTAGATTAGTTTTTCAAATATTTTTGACAAGTTAGGCAGGATCGAAATAGGTCTGTAGTTGTTAACATCTGTGAGATCACCACATTTGTGGACCGGGGTTACTCTTGCTTTTTTTTAGAATGTCTGGAAAGCAATGTCTGTGATGGAATGGAAAGGAATGTCTGTGATCTAGAGTCGTAGCAGTACTATCAGTGATTCTAGTAGGTCTAGTGATTAAGGGTATGAGGAAGCAGGAATTCATACAGTTGAGTAAGCTAACAGCAGTAGGGTGTTCAGGCTCGCAGAGGTCAATATTAAAGTCCCCTGCGATAATTAGATGGTTTTTGTTCAGTCTGTTATCTAGTATTAGATTTCTAAGGTTTGAATTGAATTCGGACACATCAGTGTTCAGAATTCTATAGACTGCACCCACAGACAGGACAAACTCGGCACCCTTGACTCTGAAACTGACGAAGATATACTCCCCACAGCAGTCTCTAGTTCTAATTATTTTTAAGCATGTTAGTTCCCGTTGTTAGGTATATATATATATATATATATATATATATATATATATATATATATATATATATATATATATATATATATATATATATATATATATATATATATATATATATTTATTTATATATATATCGCCCCATTGCCGACCAAGAAGCTGCGACTTTGCTAGAAGCTGCATCAACACCACATGACACTGCCCGACTTAGAGCTGTAGCAGCTCCCGATGCAGGTGATTTTCTATTAGCAACCCCAATGTCAGCAACCGGCACCCGTCTCACACCCCAGGCTCTCCGAATTGCCGTGGCTCTCCGCCTCGCTGCCCCAATCCACACCGAATACAGGTGTATTTGCGGCGAGGCAGAGCTCGACAGATACGGACGGCATGGCCTTCTCTGCCAAAAGACAAGAGGATGGCATGCAAGACACGGCGAGGTCAATGACATTATTAGAAGAAGCCTTACCACAGCCGGTTGTCCAGCAGAGAGAGAACCCCGTTACCTAATGTCCCGCAACTCTGATGAGCCTGTCAGTCGCTCAGACGGAATCACGGTGAACCCCTGGAAGAATGGTAGGCAGTTGGTGTGGGACTACACTTGCGTTTCAACTTTAGCCAATACCTATGTTGACTTCAGTGCTACACAAGCAGGAGGAGCTGCCAATCACCGGGAAGCGGCCAAGTCACGTAAATACAGAGACCGTGAGCACAACTACAATTTCGTCCCCATTGCCTCAGAGAAACTTGGTGCCTGGGGTAAAAGTGCTACTAGCTTTTTGAAGGAGTTGGGGTCTAAGCTAATCGAAACAATTAGAGACCCTAGAGCTGCCAGTTTTCTTTTTCAGTGCCTTAGTGTGGCAATCCAGAGAGGAAATGCTCACTGCATCCATGGTTCCTGCCCGCCATCTGAGGAACTGGAGGAGCTTTTTAACTTGTGATAAGCAGCCTTGTACCCCTGCATATAATCAATATTTTTTAACTTTTTTTGTGTAATGACATTGTCAAATAAAGTTAGATAAATATACTCACATACCAAAAGAATAGGGGTGGTAGGAGAAGAAAATATCAAAGTGTTCAGTGAGGATCCACAAGGTCTTCTCTGAGTACTCTTTATTTTCTACTCCGAGGCTATGGGTCCCTACACTTGCACCAGAGGTGGTACCCCTTGAAGGTTATATATATATATATATATATATATATATATATATATATATATATATATATATATATATATATATATATATATATATATATATATATATATATATATAAGCCTATACTTGCATAAACCACAAGTGAAGATAAACAATCTTTGGACAACACCCACCAGTGGGACTCGAACCCAGAAAGCACAACTACCTTCCAGTAGCTGGCATAACTAGTATGCTTTAACCCACTACGCCATCAGACCTTACAAAAGAAGTAGATAGTTCGAGATATATATATCTCAAACATCTCTACCTCCCGAAGGCACCAGATGAGTGAGGGGTCAATCTGCAATTTTCGTCAAGCCACTGTCAATGTGAGAGAACTCGTGTCCAGCTTATAAGCCTATACTTGCATAAACCACAAGTGAAGATAAACAATCTTTGGACAACACCCACCAGTGGGACTCGAACCCAGAAAGCACAACTACCTTCCAGTAGCTGGCATAACTAGTATGCTTTAACCCACTACGCCATCAGACCTTACAAAAGAAGTAGATAGTTCGAGATATATATATCTCAAACATCTCTACCTCCCGAAGGCACCAGATGAGTGAGGGGTCAATCTGCAATTTTCAGTCAAGCCACTGTCAATGTGAGAGAACTCGTGTCCAGCTTATAAGCCTATACTTGCATAAACCACAAGTGAAGATAAACAATCTTTGGACAACACCCACCAGTGGGACTCGAACCCAGAAAGCACAACTACCTTCCAGTAGCTGGCATAACTAGTATGCTTTAACCCACTACGCCATCAGACCTTACAAAAGAAGTAGATAGTTCGAGATATATATATCTCAAACATCTCTACCTCCCGAAGGCACCAGATGAGTGAGGGGTCAATCTGCAATTTTCGTCAAGCCACTGTCAATGTGAGAGAACTCGTGTCCAGCTTATAAGCCTATACTTGCATAAACCACAAGTGAAGATAAACAATCTTTGGATAACACCCACCAGTGGGACTCGAACCCAGAAAGCACAACTACCTTCCAGTAGCTGGCATAACTAGTATGCTTTAACCCACTACGCCATCAGACCTTACAAAAGAAGTAGATAGTTCGAGATATATATATCTCAAACATCTCTACCTCCCGAAGGCACCAGATGAGTGAGGGGTCAATCTGCAATTTTCGTCAAGCCACTGTCAATGTGAGAGAACTCGTGTCCAGCTTATAAGCCTATACTTGCATAAACCACAAGTGAAGATAAACAATCTTTGGACAACACCCACCAGTGGGACTCGAACCCAGAAAGCACAACTACCTTCCAGTAGCTGGCATAACTAGTATGCTTTAACCCACTACAGCCATCAGACCTTACAAAAGAAGTAGATAGTTCGAGATATATATATCTCAAACATCTCTACCTCCCGAAGGCACCAGATGAGTGAGGGGTCAATCTGCAATTTTCGTCAAGCCACTGTCAATGTGAGAGAACTCGTGTCCAGCTTATAAGCCTATACTTGCATAAACCACAAGTGAAGATAAACAATCTTTGGACAACACCCACCAGTGGGACTCGAACCCAGAAAGCACAACTACCTTCCAGTAGCTGGCATAACTAGTATGCTTTAACCCACTACGCCATCAGACCTTACAAAAGAAGTAGATAGTTCGAGATATATATATCTCAAACATCTCTACCTCCCGAAGGCACCAGATGAGTGAGGGGTCAATCTGCAATTTTCGTCAAGCCACTGTCAATGTGAGAGAACTCGTGTCCAGCTTATAAGCCTATACTTGCATAAACCACAAGTGAAGATAAACAATCTTTGGACAACACCCACCAGTGGGACTCGAACCCAGAAAGCACAACTACCTTCCAGTAGCTGGCATAACTAGTATGCTTTAACCCACTACGCCATCAGACCTTACAAAAGAAGTAGATAGTTCGAGATATATATATCTCAAACATCTCTACCTCCCGAAGGCACCAGATGAGTGAGGGGTCAATCTGCAATTTTCGTCAAGCCACTGTCAATGTGAGAGAACTCGTGTCCAGCTTATAAGCCTATACTTGCATAAACCACAAGTGAAGATAAACAATCTTTGGACAACACCCACCAGTGGGACTCGAACCCAGAAAGCACAACTACCTTCCAGTAGCTGGCATAACTAGTATGCTTTAACCCACTACGCCATCAGACCTTACAAAAGAAGTAGATAGTTCGAGATATATATATCTCAAACATCTCTACCTCCCGAAGGCACCAGATGAGTGAGGGGTCAATCTGCAATTTTCGTCAAGCCACTGTCAATGTGAGAGAACTCGTGTCCAGCTTATAAGCCTATACTTGCATAAACCACAAGTGAAGATAAACAATCTTTGGACAACACCCACCAGTGGGACTCGAACCCAGAAAGCACAACTACCTTCCAGTAGCTGGCATAACTAGTATGCTTTAACCCACTACGCCATCAGACCTTACAAAAGAAGTAGATAGTTCGAGATATATATATCTCAAACATCTCTACCTCCCGAAGGCACCAGATGAGTGAGGGGTCAATCTGCAATTTTCGTCAAGCCACTGTCAATGTGAGAGAACTCGTGTCCAGCTTATAAGCCTATACTTGCATAAACCACAAGTGAAGATAAACAATCTTTGGACAACACCCACCAGTGGGACTCGAACCCAGAAAGCACAACTACCTTCCAGTAGCTGGCATAACTAGTATGCTTTAACCCACTACGCCATCAGACCTTACAAAAGAAGTAGATAGTTCGAGATATATATATCTCAAACATCTCTACCTCCCGAAGGCACCAGATGAGTGAGGGGTCAATCTGCAATTTTCGTCAAGCCACTGTCAATGTGAGAGAACTCGTGTCCAGCTTATAAGCCTATACTTGCATAAACCACAAGTGAAGATAAACAATCTTTGGACAACACCCACCAGTGGGACTCGAACCCAGAAAGCACAACTACCTTCCAGTAGCTGGCATAACTAGTATGCTTTAACCCACTACGCCATCAGACCTTACAAAAGAAGTAGATAGTTCGAGATATATATATCTCAAACATCTCTACCTCCCGAAGGCACCAGATGAGTGAGGGGTCAATCTGCAATTTTCGTCAAGCCACTGTCAATGTGAGAGAACTCGTGTCCAGCTTATAAGCCTATACTTGCATAAACCACAAGTGAAGATAAACAATCTTTGGACAACACCCACCAGTGGGACTCGAACCCAGAAAGCACAACTACCTTCCAGTAGCTGGCATAACTAGTATGCTTTAACCCACTACGCCATCAGACCTTACAAAAGAAGTAGATAGTTCGAGATATATATATCTCAAACATCTCTACCTCCCGAAGGCACCAGATGAGTGAGGGGTCAATCTGCAATTTTCGTCAAGCCACTGTCAATGTGAGAGAACTCGTGTCCAGCTTATAAGCCTATACTTGCATAAACCACAAGTGAAGATAAACAATCTTTGGACAACACCCACCAGTGGGACTCGAACCCAGAAAGCACAACTACCTTCCAGTAGCTGGCATAACTAGTATGCTTTAACCCACTACGCCATCAGACCTTACAAAAGAAGTAGATAGTTCGAGATATATATATCTCAAACATCTCTACCTCCCGAAGGCACCAGATGAGTGAGGGGTCAATCTGCAATTTTCGTCAAGCCACTGTCAATGTGAGAGAACTCGTGTCCAGCTTATAAGCCTATACTTGCATAAACCACAAGTGAAGATAAACAATCTTTGGACAACACCCACCAGTGGGACTCGAACCCAGAAAGCACAACTACCTTCCAGTAGCTGGCATAACTAGTATGCTTTAACCCACTACGCCATCAGACCTTACAAAAGAAGTAGATAGTTCGAGATATATATATCTCAAACATCTCTACCTCCCGAAGGCACCAGATGAGTGAGGGGTCAATCTGCAATTTTCGTCAAGCCACTGTCAATGTGAGAGAACTCGTGTCCAGCTTATAAGCCTATACTTGCATAAACCACAAGTGAAGATAAACAATCTTTGGACAACACCCACCAGTGGGACTCGAACCCAGAAAGCACAACTACCTTCCAGTAGCTGGCATAACTAGTATGCTTTAACCCACTACGCCATCAGACCTTACAAAAGAAGTAGATAGTTCGAGATATATATATCTCAAACATCTCTACCTCCCGAAGGCACCAGATGAGTGAGGGGTCAATCTGCAATTTTCGTCAAGCCACTGTCAATGTGAGAGAACTCGTGTCCAGCTTATAAGCCTATACTTGCATAAACCACAAGTGAAGATAAACAATCTTTGGACAACACCCACCAGTGGGACTCGAACCCAGAAAGCACAACTACCTTCCAGTAGCTGGCATAACTAGTATGCTTTAACCCACTACGCCATCAGACCTTACAAAAGAAGTAGATAGTTCGAGATATATATATCTCAAACATCTCTACCTCCCGAAGGCACCAGATGAGTGAGGGGTCAATCTGCAATTTTCGTCAAGCCACTGTCAATGTGAGAGAACTCGTGTCCAGCTTATAAGCCTATACTTGCATAAACCACAAGTGAAGATAAACAATCTTTGGACAACACCCACTTATAAGCTGGACACGAGTTCTCTCACATTGACAGTGGCTTGACGAAAATTGCAGATTGACCCCTCACTCATCTGGTGCCTTCGGGAGGTAGAGATGTTTGAGATATATATATCTCGAACTATCTACTTCTTTTGTAAGGTCTGATGGCGTAGTGGGTTAAAGCATACTAGTTATGCCAGCTACTGGAAGGTAGTTGTGCTTTCTGGGTTCGAGTCCCACTGGTGGGTGTTGTCCAAAGATTGTTTATCTTCACTTGTGGTTTATGCAAGTATAGGCTTATAAGCTGGACACGAGTTCTCTCACATTGACAGTGGCTTGACGAAAATTGCAGATTGACCCCTCACTCATCTGGTGCCTTCGGGAGGTAGAGATGTTTGAGATATATATATCTCGAACTATCTACTTCTTTTGTAAGGTCTGATGGCGTAGTGGGTTAAAGCATACTAGTTATGCCAGCTACTGGAAGGTAGTTGTGCTTTCTGGGTTCGAGTCCCACTGGTGGGTGTTGTCCAAAGATTGTTTATCTTCACTTGTGGTTTATGCAAGTATAGGCTTATAAGCTGGACACGAGTTCTCTCACATTGACAGTGGCTTGACGAAAATTGCAGATTGACCCCTCACTCATCTGGTGCCTTCGGGAGGTAGAGATGTTTGAGATATATATATCTCGAACTATCTACTTCTTTTGTAAGGTCTGATGGCGTAGTGGGTTAAAGCATACTAGTTATGCCAGCTACTGGAAGGTAGTTGTGCTTTCTGGGTTCGAGTCCCACTGGTGGGTGTTGTCCAAAGATTGTTTATCTTCACTTGTGGTTTATGCAAGTATAGGCTTATAAGCTGGACACGAGTTCTCTCACATTGACAGTGGCTTGACGAAAATTGCAGATTGACCCCTCACTCATCTGGTGCCTTCGGGAGGTAGAGATGTTTGAGATATATATATCTCGAACTATCTACTTCTTTTGTAAGGTCTGATGGCGTAGTGGGTTAAAGCATACTAGTTATGCCAGCTACTGGAAGGTAGTTGTGCTTTCTGGGTTCGAGTCCCACTGGTGGGTGTTGTCCAAAGATTGTTTATCTTCACTTGTGGTTTATGCAAGTATAGGCTTATAAGCTGGACACGAGTTCTCTCACATTGACAGTGGCTTGACGAAAATTGCAGATTGACCCCTCACTCATCTGGTGCCTTCGGGAGGTAGAGATGTTTGAGATATATATATCTCGAACTATCTACTTCTTTTGTAAGGTCTGATGGCGTAGTGGGTTAAAGCATACTAGTTATGCCAGCTACTGGAAGGTAGTTGTGCTTTCTGGGTTCGAGTCCCACTGGTGGGTGTTGTCCAAAGATTGTTTATCTTCACTTGTGGTTTATGCAAGTATAGGCTTATAAGCTGGACACGAGTTCTCTCACATTGACAGTGGCTTGACGAAAATTGCAGATTGACCCCTCACTCATCTGGTGCCTTCGGGAGGTAGAGATGTTTGAGATATATATATCTCGAACTATCTACTTCTTTTGTAAGGTCTGATGGCGTAGTGGGTTAAAGCATACTAGTTATGCCAGCTACTGGAAGGTAGTTGTGCTTTCTGGGTTCGAGTCCCACTGGTGGGTGTTGTCCAAAGATTGTTTATCTTCACTTGTGGTTTATGCAAGTATAGGCTTATAAGCTGGACACGAGTTCTCTCACATTGACAGTGGCTTGACGAAAATTGCAGATTGACCCCTCACTCATCTGGTGCCTTCGGGAGGTAGAGATGTTTGAGATATATATATCTCGAACTATCTACTTCTTTTGTAAGGTCTGATGGCGTAGTGGGTTAAAGCATACTAGTTATGCCAGCTACTGGAAGGTAGTTGTGCTTTCTGGGTTCGAGTCCCACTGGTGGGTGTTGTCCAAAGATTGTTTATCTTCACTTGTGGTTTATGCAAGTATAGGCTTATAAGCTGGACACGAGTTCTCTCACATTGACAGTGGCTTGACGAAAATTGCAGATTGACCCCTCACTCATCTGGTGCCTTCGGGAGGTAGAGATGTTTGAGATATATATATCTCGAACTATCTACTTCTTTTGTAAGGTCTGATGGCGTAGTGGGTTAAAGCATACTAGTTATGCCAGCTACTGGAAGGTAGTTGTGCTTTCTGGGTTCGAGTCCCACTGGTGGGTGTTGTCCAAAGATTGTTTATCTTCACTTGTGGTTTATGCAAGTATAGGCTTATAAGCTGGACACGAGTTCTCTCACATTGACAGTGGCTTGACGAAAATTGCAGATTGACCCCTCACTCATCTGGTGCCTTCGGGAGGTAGAGATGTTTGAGATATATATATCTCGAACTATCTACTTCTTTTGTAAGGTCTGATGGCGTAGTGGGTTAAAGCATACTAGTTATGCCAGCTACTGGAAGGTAGTTGTGCTTTCTGGGTTCGAGTCCCACTGGTGGGTGTTGTCCAAAGATTGTTTATCTTCACTTGTGGTTTATGCAAGTATAGGCTTATAAGCTGGACACGAGTTCTCTCACATTGACAGTGGCTTGACGAAAATTGCAGATTGACCCCTCACTCATCTGGTGCCTTCGGGAGGTAGAGATGTTTGAGATATATATATCTCGAACTATCTACTTCTTTTGTAAGGTCTGATGGCGTAGTGGGTTAAAGCATACTAGTTATGCCAGCTACTGGAAGGTAGTTGTGCTTTCTGGGTTCGAGTCCCACTGGTGGGTGTTGTCCAAAGATTGTTTATCTTCACTTGTGGTTTATGCAAGTATAGGCTTATAAGCTGGACACGAGTTCTCTCACATTGACAGTGGCTTGACGAAAATTGCAGATTGACCCCTCACTCATCTGGTGCCTTCGGGAGGTAGAGATGTTTGAGATATATATATCTCGAACTATCTACTTCTTTTGTAAGGTCTGATGGCGTAGTGGGTTAAAGCATACTAGTTATGCCAGCTACTGGAAGGTAGTTGTGCTTTCTGGGTTCGAGTCCCACTGGTGGGTGTTGTCCAAAGATTGTTTATCTTCACTTGTGGTTTATGCAAGTATAGGCTTATAAGCTGGACACGAGTTCTCTCACATTGACAGTGGCTTGACGAAAATTGCAGATTGACCCCTCACTCATCTGGTGCCTTCGGGAGGTAGAGATGTTTGAGATATATATATCTCGAACTATCTACTTCTTTTGTAAGGTCTGATGGCGTAGTGGGTTAAAGCATACTAGTTATGCCAGCTACTGGAAGGTAGTTGTGCTTTCTGGGTTCGAGTCCCACTGGTGGGTGTTGTCCAAAGATTGTTTATCTTCACTTGTGGTTTATGCAAGTATAGGCTTATAAGCTGGACACGAGTTCTCTCACATTGACAGTGGCTTGACGAAAATTGCAGATTGACCCCTCACTCATCTGGTGCCTTCGGGAGGTAGAGATGTTTGAGATATATATATCTCGAACTATCTACTTCTTTTGTAAGGTCTGATGGCGTAGTGGGTTAAAGCATACTAGTTATGCCAGCTACTGGAAGGTAGTTGTGCTTTCTGGGTTCGAGTCCCACTGGTGGGTGTTGTCCAAAGATTGTTTATCTTCACTTGTGGTTTATGCAAGTATAGGCTTATAAGCTGGACACGAGTTCTCTCACATTGACAGTGGCTTGACGAAAATTGCAGATTGACCCCTCACTCATCTGGTGCCTTCGGGAGGTAGAGATGTTTGAGATATATATATCTCGAACTATCTACTTCTTTTGTAAGGTCTGATGGCGTAGTGGGTTAAAGCATACTAGTTATGCCAGCTACTGGAAGGTAGTTGTGCTTTCTGGGTTCGAGTCCCACTGGTGGGTGTTGTCCAAAGATTGTTTATCTTCACTTGTGGTTTATGCAAGTATAGGCTTATAAGCTGGACACGAGTTCTCTCACATTGACAGTGGCTTGACGAAAATTGCAGATTGACCCCTCACTCATCTGGTGCCTTCGGGAGGTAGAGATGTTTGAGATATATATATCTCGAACTATCTACTTCTTTTGTAAGGTCTGATGGCGTAGTGGGTTAAAGCATACTAGTTATGCCAGCTACTGGAAGGTAGTTGTGCTTTCTGGGTTCGAGTCCCACTGGTGGGTGTTGTCCAAAGATTGTTTATCTTCACTTGTGGTTTATGCAAGTATAGGCTTATAAGCTGGACACGAGTTCTCTCACATTGACAGTGGCTTGACGAAAATTGCAGATTGACCCCTCACTCATCTGGTGCCTTCGGGAGGTAGAGATGTTTGAGATATATATATCTCGAACTATCTACTTCTTTTGTAAGGTCTGATGGCGTAGTGGGTTAAAGCATACTAGTTATGCCAGCTACTGGAAGGTAGTTGTGCTTTCTGGGTTCGAGTCCCACTGGTGGGTGTTGTCCAAAGATTGTTTATCTTCACTTGTGGTTTATGCAAGTATAGGCTTATAAGCTGGACACGAGTTCTCTCACATTGACAGTGGCTTGACGAAAATTGCAGATTGACCCCTCACTCATCTGGTGCCTTCGGGAGGTAGAGATGTTTGAGATATATATATCTCGAACTATCTACTTCTTTTGTAAGGTCTGATGGCGTAGTGGGTTAAAGCATACTAGTTATGCCAGCTACTGGAAGGTAGTTGTGCTTTCTGGGTTCGAGTCCCACTGGTGGGTGTTGTCCAAAGATTGTTTATCTTCACTTGTGGTTTATGCAAGTATAGGCTTATAAGCTGGACACGAGTTCTCTCACATTGACAGTGGCTTGACGAAAATTGCAGATTGACCCCTCACTCATCTGGTGCCTTCGGGAGGTAGAGATGTTTGAGATATATATATCTCGAACTATCTACTTCTTTTGTAAGGTCTGATGGCGTAGTGGGTTAAAGCATACTAGTTATGCCAGCTACTGGAAGGTAGTTGTGCTTTCTGGGTTCGAGTCCCACTGGTGGGTGTTGTCCAAAGATTGTTTATCTTCACTTGTGGTTTATGCAAGTATAGGCTTATAAGCTGGACACGAGTTCTCTCACATTGACAGTGGCTTGACGAAAATTGCAGATTGACCCCTCACTCATCTGGTGCCTTCGGGAGGTAGAGATGTTTGAGATATATATATCTCGAACTATCTACTTCTTTTGTAAGGTCTGATGGCGTAGTGGGTTAAAGCATACTAGTTATGCCAGCTACTGGAAGGTAGTTGTGCTTTCTG
>NC_091220.1:26316910-26321910 GCF_040958095.1 Procambarus clarkii
TGCTTTCGGGAGGAGAAGCTGGAAAGGTCTCACTGTGGATGTAGGGTTATGTGAAGGTGGAATAGTTAATTAGGACAGTGGGAGGAGTACCATTATATTGCTTCAGGAGGTTGACGTGGCACAGCTGGGTCTTCCGCCGCCTATCTGGAGTCTCTATGACGTAGTTGTTGTTATTTCTGCACTCTTTGACGCGGTAGGGTCCTGAAAACCTGTTTTGTAAAGGTGAACCTGGGATAGGGAAGTATGCTAGGACGAAGTCTCCCGGCTTAAATTTTCGTACTTTGCTGGTCTGGTCATAATGAGTCTTCATCCTCTCCTGGGCTTTCAATAGATTATCATGGGCAAAACGGTGGACTCTCTCTAGAATGTGTTGAAGGTTTTGAAGAAACTGGGGCACATTCTGATGCTCACTGAAGGTGGCATCTCGGAGAGAGTCTTTGAAAGCCTTAAGGGGAGTACGGCACTTACGGCCGTAGAGCATCTCATAAGGAGATACTCCTAGGGACTCATTGGGGAGACTTCTGTAAATACACATTATAAGGTCAATCTGCTTATCCCAATCCTTAGAGGTTTCACTACAAAACTTTTTCAAGAGTGCTTTGATTGTCTGATGACTACGTTCAAGAGAACCCTGTGAAGAAGGATGATAGGGGCTGGACAATACCTGTTTGATGTTGAACTCCTCCAGTGTCCTTTTGAAAAGATCACTGGTGAAGTTGGTACCACAGTCGCTCTGAATCTCCCTGGGAAATCCGTATTGAGTGAAGATCTTCAATAGATGTTTTATAACCGTAGCAGCCGTGATGTTCTTCACTGGAACTGCTATGGGAAATCTGGTGGTAGGACACAGGATGGTTAGGATGTAGGCGTTACCTGAACTGGTCCGAGGTAAAGGACCAACACAGTCTATTATGAGTCTGTGGAAAGGTTCCGCAGGCACCTGTATGGGAATCAGTGGCGCTCTGGGAATGGAGATGTTCGGTTTGCCTGCCATCTGACATGTATGACACTGTTTTACGTACTGTTTGACGCTATTCACCATACCTGGCCAGTAGTAGTCTTGACGAATTCCATGGTAAGTCTTGTTGAAGCCGTAGTGGGAGAGCGCTCCGTGGGCCAGGTGTAGAATAGTGGGCCGCAGGCTGGTAGGAATCACAAGTTGTTCGATGTTGGCCCAATCGTCCTCCTCCTTCAGTTTACTGGGTCTATATCTGCGGTAGAGCAAGTCGTTCTCTAGGAAGAACCCAGGAATACTGTCGGGTTGAGTCTCAGCCTGGAAAAACAATGGTGTTAAAGTAAGATCTTCCCTCTGCAACTTACGGAACTCCAACTTGGTCAGATTCGGGGGTAGTTTCTGAGGGTCTTGAGGGACAGCGGTAGCAGTAGAGTCAGCTGGCTGTGGACGTGCGGCTTGTGCACGGGTGGTCACGAGAACCGGAGGAGAAACTTCATCACTCTCTTGAACCTCTGCTGGAACATACGCTAGAATAGGGTTTATTGGCACAGAGTTACACACCTGGGGTTTGTCCATGACGATCAGATTGGTTGGTTGCAGGTCTTCAGCCAAGTCGTTGCCTAGGAGAAGTTGCACTCCAGGCATGGGAAAAGGCTTTTCCCTGACGGCGACTTGGACTTCTCCGTTCACGTAGGGACAATCCAGGTGGACTCTGGCGAGAGGGTATGGAGTGGTAGCAGTGAGGTCAGTGATGAAGACAGTTTCTCCGGTGTAGACGATGTTGGGCACAGCCGACTTCAAGATGATAGATTGAAGAGCCGCTGTGTCCCTCAAGATCTTCAATTTGAAACGTCCCTCCGGATTTGAACCGTTGGCAGAGACAGTTCCAGTATACAGGTGGTTACTGAAAAGAGAAAGATCATTAACATTAACACCAACATTCATCACAGGCTTACCGGACTTAGGAGGAGTTGGTTTGGGTTTTTGTTGGTCAGTGGTTCCCTTGTATTGAGACTTACCACACTTGTCTATGGTATGTCCATAGAGTCTACAATACTTGCAGTACAGTTGCGAACCAGCTTGATCGGTGCTCACTTTCTCGTAACTGGACCACGACTTCTTACTGGAGGATGGTTCGGGTGTCAGCCGGTGGATGAGGCTGTAAGTGTCAGCCGACTTAGCACACTTCAGGTAGTCGGTTTCTTCTTTATCTGCTAAGTAGAGACGGACAGGGGGCGGCACACGCCTCAAGAATTCTTCAACAAGCATCAGGTTGACGAGTTCTGTAAAAGTAGAGACATGTGCTGCTTCCAGCCATTTCATGAAATATCTCCGTTTTGTGTTAGCAAACTCGAGGAAGGTAGTGGTACTTGCCTTCAGGTGGTCACGGAATTTCCTTCTATAACTTTCGGTGGAAAGGAGGTAGGCGTCCAACACTGCTTGTTTCAGAGTGTGGTAGTCATTCTCAGACGCCAAAGTACTGAGTGTGACTGCAGCTCTACCTGTAAGATGGACTCTGAGAAATGTGGCCCATTGGTCGACAGGCCAACTGAGTTGATTAGCAAGGGTTTCAAAGGTGGTAAAAAACACATCAACTTCTGCTTCTACAAAGGATGGCATTAACTTACTTGCATGTGATATATTAAAACTGACGGGAAGATTGGCAGTAGCTTGCTGGCGTTGAGTGAAGTGTGAAGTTTCCAAGGCGATTTCGCGTTGACGACACTCTAGAGCCAGAGTCGCTTGTTGCTTGTCATGTTCGCGTTGCATCTCCAACTCGCGTTGTTTGGTTTCAAGCCGTACTCGTTCCCGCTCCTGGAGTAAGGCAATCTCACGTTCTTGTTCTTTCCTTCGTATGGCAGCAGCTCGTTCTTGTTGTTCGAGGGCTTCCCTTTGCTGTTCGCGTTCAATCTTGGCCAGCTCTAGTTTGAGTTTCAGCGTTGCCAAATCAGTTTTATCTGCAATATAGTAAGTTTCATGAGTTTCAGAGTCGATCTTACCTTGCTCTAAATAGTGATCCAGCAACAGGTTGTGTAGGTCATTTTTGTTGGCTTGGTAGGGAACTTCTAGTTGATACTCATGTGCAAGAGTTTGTAATTCAGTCCTCTTGGCACGACTTAAAGTCCCTATTTCACCTGCTGGATTTGCATGGAAAGCTTGGAGACGAAACATGGTGAAATTAGCAAATAAAGGAACAACGAATATTCAGTTATAGTGAATGTCAGAAACAGGACAACGTGGCAACTGGTACCTATCCTGTGGGATCTTTAACAATTAAAGTTAAGTACAAGATGTTAAATGATTAATTTAAATCAAGGGCGCAGGAAATCTTGTACCCGGTACTCATGTAAGAGGATAAGGGCAAGAAAATCCTACTAACAAATGAAACAGAGTTTCGAAAACAAATGAAACAGTTAATTGCCTCAAAAGTAAAATTGGTAGTCCAAGGATGTAGGCATACCTTGCCAAGTCTCTATAGGACATAAAGCAAGTTTTTCCTACTGAATTTAATATGATACTTACAGAATTAGCGAACTTTTGTGCTCTGAAAAAGTAAGCTAATTCCCTACCGTTGTATGTATCATCATCTCTGACTGACGTGTAGGGGTGCGAGGTGTCAACTGGTGACGAGAACTGCTGCTGAGGTCTCTCTCATACGCTCTGGTAGGATCTGCCCTACCAATTCGTTGGCTGCTGTACATGAGGATAAGAATGCTGGAAGTGCTACCTCAGTTGCCTTTCGTATGCCTATCCCTCCAAATCTCACTGGTAGTGTTGCTTGGTCCCACTGACTGTCATCTAAATCTAGGTTGAGCGCCTTCCTGAATATTGACCTGAGGAGCTCATCATATTGATTTAGAAGTGGGTTGCCAAAAGTTGGTGCACACCTTAAGAAGTATGTTAGCCTGGGCAAGGTAAGGCACTTTGTGAGAAGGTAGAGGGCATCGTGGGAGTCCAAGTCCCCAATTCTCTCTTCCATCCTCTTTAGGTCTCTAAACTTTTCGTCAAGGACTGCAGCAATGGCATTGTGGCCCAGAGGTGCTCCGAGTAGTGTGCTGTCGGTAGGTTTAACGACTGAGGCTTCTGGTAGAACTGATTTCACTGCTCTTATGATTACTTCACTAGATGCAATAATTTCGCACTTGGAGGGGCTAAGAACGAGACCCATGGACTCCCCCCGTGTCTTCACCAGCTGTAAGTCTTCTAGCAGGGAATCTTGTGTGCCTGCCAGAGTGCCATCATCCAGGAACCAGATGTTGAGCTCGCTGGACAGTCTGGTTGTAATTTCTCGAACCGCTATGCAAAAGAGGAACGGTGCAAGTGGGTCACCCTGTTGAATTCCCTCTGCTGAGGTGACTTCATGTTTGCCAAACAGGAGGGTTGAGTCTTTGCTGTAGCCTGCTGACACAAACGGGAGAATGCTTGGGCAATTTCCTGGACTGCAGTGAGGATTGCTTCCCTTTTGACCGAGTTGAAAGCGTTTTTAAAATCTAATTATACTACTGCCTGGTCTTCAGTAAGAGAGCTAATGTAGGCTCGTGCAGCATGAGCCGCTGCTTCACAGCCTTGGGGGACTCCAAACCCCAGCTGGTTGGGTTGCAGCATGGTGGCTGCTTCCGTTCGGATACTTCTGACAGCAGCCCTTGCAACTAGGCGGCGAAGGGTATTACCAACGGCAATGGGTCTGATTCCTCCCCCCTTCTTTTTGAGGGCACATAGGGATGCACCAAAGAAGAATGGTTTGATTTCATCAGGGATTAACCCGGCGAGGCAGTTGTTGACAAACGTTGTGATTTCTGTCAGGAGCGCTTCTGCAGCTGGGCCAAGAACAGGGTTCACCATTTCCATCACATGTTGAGGTCTTACCCCTGTGTAGCCTCCTGAGGAGCCCGGGGGAAAGCAGCCATGTCCTTCCCTACAGGATCAGCAGGTGGGTTCACAGGACTAAAACCCAACCACCTCAAGCAAATGCTCAACCCTGCACTGGGTGTCATTGCAAAGAACCTCTTGGTGGAACTAACCAGATTCACCAACACATGTCTAG
>NC_091220.1:26326910-26381910 GCF_040958095.1 Procambarus clarkii
CCAGTCTGTACGTGGGTGTGGGTATCTGGCTGATGATTGGCCAAAGTGGGTTTCCAGGCTTGTGTGTCTTGACATTTCCATACGCATATCCAGGAGAATATAAACCTGGAAGGGGGAATATATATAGGCCGACACCTGACCAACCCATCCCTAGGGAAAGAACCAGAAACAGGTATAGCTTAGCTTAGAATGGTCAAAGAGGATTAAGCGGTCAGAGAATAAGGATGAAAGATTAAAGAAAAGCCTCATGAACACACAATATATGAATATAAAATTATAATGAGACATTGTAAGCCTCTCTATCAGAGTTTTTTCTTAAACTGTTGTGCAATATTATAACTTAAAAATGGATCAAGTTTGTACATTTGTACACGTTAATAGAAACGTTATCCCTACAGACAAAAATCAGAGGATACAACTGACGATTTACTATAAAACCAGAAAAACGGCCAGCCTACTCATGAGAAACTCTCCAGACACAAAGCAGAACGCTTTAAAGGAGACCAACGTCGTCTATGCCTTCAAATGCCCTCTTGGGGACTGTAAGCTCCAAAAAACCCAGTATATAGGCAAGACAACAACATCTCTTTCTAGGCGTTTAACGATGCATAAGCAACAGGGCTCCATTAAGGAACATATAATCTCTTCCCACAGCCAAACCATCGCCAGAGAAATCCTAGTAAACAACACAGAAATCATCGATAGATACAGCGATAGCAGGCGGCTTGACGTTTGCGAGGCACTACACATCAAGAAGTCAACACCAGCCAATTAATGCACAACTATATTCTACCCACCTCAAGACTCTGCTCCAATATAGAAGCATCAAGAAATATGGACCAATAGGCTTTCTACAATCACTTCTATTCAATACACATTGTTTCGTGTTCTGTCTTGTGTTGATGAAATTAATACCTTATTAAATACCACCTCACCCCATCCACCTCACTCAAATGTAGATATAAACAAATCGGAGATGTGTAAGTTCCATTCAGTTGTGTATGTTTAAACTAAAGTCTTTGAAAATGTAATAAGTTTTACGAAACACGCTCAAGTGTCGCGTCAGACTAGAAATAAAAATTAATTTTGGAGAATTGATTTTTGAATTGCCACCAACAGTGAAAAGAAATGTACGAAAGATTGAGAAAATTCGTGTTAGAATTATTATTCTTACTTTTTCGGTCATATTAATAATATATATATATATATATATATCAATCTTTGGACAACACCCACCAGTGGGCCTCGAACCCAAAAAGCACAACTACCTTCCAGTAGCTGCCATAACTAGTACGCTTTAACCCACTACACCATCAGACCCTACAAAAGAAGTAGAGACTTCAAAATATATATACACCTCAAATATCTCCACTTCCCGAGGGCACTAGACAAGTGTCAGGTTACTCTGCGTTTTTCATCAAGCCACTGTCAATGTGAGAGAACTCGTGTCCATGCTATAAGCCTATACTTGCATAAACCACAAGTGAAGATTAACAATCTTTGGACAACACCCACCAGTGGGCCTCGAACCCAGAAAGCACAACTACCATCCAGTAGCTGCCATAACTAGTACGCTTTAACCAACTACACCATCAGACCCTACAAAAGAAGTAGATACTTCGATATATATATACACCTCAAATATCCCCACTTCCCGAGGGCACTAGACAAGTGTGAGGTTACTCTGCGTTTTTCATCAAGCCACTGTCAATGTGAGAGAACTCGTGTCCATGCTATAAGCCTATACTTGCATAAACCACAAGTGAAGATTAACAATCTTTGGACAACACCCACCAATGGGCCTCGAACCCAGAAAGCACAACTACCTTCCAGTAGCTTCCATAACTAGTACGCTTTAACCCACTACACCATCAGACCCTACAAAAGAAGTAGAGACTTCGAGATATATATACACCTCAAATATCTCCACTTCCCGAGGGCACTAGACAAGTGTGAGGTTAATCTGCGTTTTTCATCAAGCCACTGTCAATGTGAGAGAACTCGTGTCCATGCTATAAGCCTATACTTGCATAAACCACAAGTGAAGATTAACAATCTTTGGACAACACCCACCAGTGGGCCTCGAACCCAGAAGCCACAACTACCTCCCAGTTGCTGCCATAACTAGTACGCTTTAACCCACTACACCATCAGACCCTACAAAAGAAGTAGAGACTTCGAGATATATATACACCTCAAATATCTCCACTTCCCGAGGGCACTAGACAAGTGTGAGGTTACACTGCGTTTTTCATCAAGCCACTGTCAATGTGAGAGAACTCGTGTCCATGCTATAAGCCTATACTTGCATAAACCACAAGTGAAGATTAACAATCTTTGGACAACACCCACCAGTGGGCCTCGAACCCAGAAAGCACAACTACCTTCCAGTAGCTGCCATAACTAGTACGCTTTAACCCACTACACCATCAGACCCTACAAAAGAAGTAGATACTTCAAGATATATATACACCTTAAATATCCCCACTTCCCGAGGGCACTAGACAAGTGTGAGGTTACTCTGCGTTTTTCATCAAGCCACTGTCAATGTGAGAGAACTCGTGTCCATGCTATAAGCCTATACTTGCATAAACCACAAGTGAAGATTAACAATCTTTGGACAACACCCACCAGTGGGCCTCGAACCCAGAAAGCACAACTACCTTCCAGTAGCTGCCATAACTAGAACGCTTTAACCCACTACACCATCAGACCCTACAAAAGAAGTAGATACTTCGAGATATATATACACCTCAAATATCCCCACTTCCCGAGGGCACTAAACAAGTGTGAGGTTACTCTGCGTTTCTCATCAAGCCACTGTCAATGTGAGAGAACTCGTGTCCATGCTATAAGCCTATACTTGCATAAACCACAAGTGAAGATTAACAATCTTTGGACAACACCCACCAGTGGGCCTCGAACCCAGAAAGCACAACTACCTTCCAGTAGCTTCCATAACTAGTACGCTTTAACCCACTACACCATCAGACCCTACAAAAGAAGTAGAGACTTCGAGATATATATACACCTCAAATATCTCCACTTCCCGAGGGCACTAGACAAGTGTGAGGTTAATCTGCGTTTTTCATCAAGCCACTGTCAATGTGAGAGAACTCGTGTCCATGCTATAAGCCTATACTTGCATAAACCACAAGTGAAGATTAACAATCTTTGGACAACACCCACCAGTGGGCCTCGAACCCAGAAGCCACAACTACCTTCCAGTTGCTGCCATAACTAGTACGCTTTAACCCACTACACCATCAGACCCTACAAAAGAAGTAGAGACTTCGAGATATATATACACCTCAAATATCTCCACTTCCCGAGGGCACTAGACAAGTGTGAGGTTACACTGCGTTTTTCATCAAGCCACTGTCAATGTGAGAGAACTCGTGTCCATGCTATAAGCCTATACTTGCATAAACCACAAGTGAAGATTAACAATCTTTGGACAACACCCACCAGTGGGCCTCGAACCCAGAAAGCACAACTACCTTCCAGTAGCTGCCATAACTAGTACGCTTTAACCCACTACATCATCAGACCCTACAAAAGAAGTAGATACTTCGAGATATATATACACCTTAAATATATCCCCACTTCCCGAGGGCACTAGACAAGTGTGAGGTTACTCTGCGTTTTTCATCAAGCCACTGTCAATGTGAGAGAACTCGTGTCCATGCTATAAGCCTATACTTGCATAAACCACAAGTGAAGATTAACAATCTTTGGACAACACCCACCAGGGGGCCTCGAACCCAGAAAGCACAACTACCTTCCAGTAGCTGCCATAACTAGTACGCTTTAACCCACTACACCATCAGACCCTACAAAAGAAGTAGAGACTTCGAGATATATATACACCTCAAATATCTCCACTTCCCGAGGGCACTAGACAAGTGTGAGGTTACTCTGCGTTTTTCATCAAGCCACTTTCAATGTGAGAGAACTCGTGTCCATGCTATAAGCCTATACTTGCATAAACCACAAGTGAAGATTAACAATCTTTGGACAACACCCACCAGTGGGCCTCGAACCCAGAAAGCACAACTACCTTCCAGTAGCTGCCATAACTAGAACGCTTTAACCCACTACACCATCAGACCCTACAAAAGAAGTAGAGACTTCGAGATATATATACACCTCAAATATCTCCACTTCTCGAGGGCACTAGGCAAGTGTGAGGTTACTCTGCGTTTTTCATCAAGCCACTGTCAATGTGAGAGAACTCGTGTCCATGCTATAAGCCTATATTTGCATAAACCACAAGTGAAGATTAACAATCTTTGGACAACACCCACCAGTGGGCCTCGAACCCAGAAAGCACAACTACCTTCCAGTAGCTGCCATAACTAGTATGCTTTAACCCACTACACCATCAGACCCTACAAAAGAAGTAGAGACTTCGAGATATATATACACCTCAAATATCTCCACTTCCCGAGGGCACTAGACAAGTGTGAGGTTAATCTGCATTTTTCATCAAGCCACTGTCAATGTGAGAGAACTCGTGTCCATGCTATAAGCCTATACTTGCATAAACCACAAGTGAAGATTAACAATCTTTGGACAACACTCACCAGTGGGTCTCGAATCCAGAAAGTACAACTACCTTCCAGTTGCTGCCATAACTAGTACGCTTTAACCCACTACACCATCAGACCCTACAAAAGAAGTAGAGACTTCGAGATATATATACACCTCAAATATCTCCACTTCCCGAGGGCACTAGACAAGTGTGAGGTTACTCTGCGTTTTTCATCAAGCCACTGTCAATGTGAGAGAACTCGTGTCCATGCTATAAGCCTATACTTGCATAAACCACAAGTGAAGATTAACAATCTTTGGACAACACCCACCAGTGGGCCTCGAACCCAGAAAGCACAACTACCTTCCAGTTGCTGCCATAACTAGTACGCTTTAACCCACTACACCATCAGACCCTACAAAAGAAGTAGAGACTTCGAGATATATATACACCTCAAATATCTCCACTTCCCGAGGGCACTAGACAAGTGTGAGGTTACTCTGCGTTTTTCATCAAGCCACTGTCAATGTGAGAGAACTCGTGTCCATGCTATAAGCCTATACTTGCATAAACCACAAGTGAAGATTAACAATCTTTGGACAACACCCACCAGTGGGCCTCGAACCTAGAAAGCACAACTACCTTCCAGTAGCTGCCATAACTAGTACGCTTTAACCCACTACACCATCAGACCCTACAAAAGAAGTAGATACTTCGAGATATATATACACCTTAAATATCCCCACTTCCCGAGGGCACTAGACAAGTGTGAGGTTACTCTGCGTTTTTCATCAAGCCACTGTCAATGTGAGAGAACTCGTGTCCATCCTATAAGCCTATACTTGCATAAATTACAAGTGAAGATTAACAATCTTTGGACAACACCCACCAGTGGGCCTCGAACCCAGAAAGCACAACTACCTTCCAGTAGCTGCCATAACTAGTACGCTTTAACCCACTACACCATCAGACCCTACAAAAGAAGTAGAGACTTCGAGATATATATACACCTCGAATATCTCCACTTCCCGAGGGCACTAGACAAGTGTGAGGTTACTCTGCGTTTTTCATCAAGCCACTTTCAATGTGAGAGAACTCGTGTCCATGCTATAAGCCTATACTTGCATAAACCACAAGTGAAGATTAACAATCTTTGGACAACACCCACCAGTAGGCCTCGAACCCAGAAAGCACAACTACCTTCCAGTAGCTGCCATAACTAGAACGCTTTAACCCACTACACCATCAGACCCTACAAAAGAAGTAGAGACTTCGAGATATATATACACCTCGAATATCTCCACTTCCCGAGGGCACTAGACAAGTGTGAGGTTACTCTGCGTTTTTCATCAAGCCACTTTCAATGTGAGAGAACTCGTGTCCATGCTATAAGCCTATACTTGCATAAACCACAAGTGAAGATTAACAATCTTTGGACAACACCCACAAGTGGGCCTCGAACCCAGAAAGCACAATTACCTTCCAGTTGCTCCCATAACTATTACGCTTTAACCCACTACACCATCAGACCCTACAAAAGAAGTAGAGACTTCGAGATATATATACACCTTAAATATCCCCACTTCCCGAGGGCACTAGACAAGTGTGAGGTTACTCTGCATTTTTCATCAAGCCACTGTCAATGTGAGAGAACTCGTGTCCATGCTATAAGCCTATACTTGCATAATCCACAAGTGAAGATTAACAATCTTTGGACAACACCCACTAGTGGGCCTAGGTTATTGGGGAATATAAACCTGGATATGCGTATGGAAATGTCATGACACACAAGCCTGGAAACCCACTTCGGCCAATCATTAGCCAGATACCCACACCCATGTACAGACTAGCAAAGCGACTCAACGGCCTGCTGACTCCTTATGTCCCTTGCGCCTTCAGCCTGAAGTCGCCAAAGGAATTTGTTGATTTACTGCAGGGCACACGGGCCACAGGAATAAGAGCCTCGTTGGACGTAGAATCGCTGTTCACCAACGTACCAGTGGAGGAGACAATCGGGATGATAGCCGACAGAGTGTATCGTGATCCAGCCTGTACTCCTCTTGACATACCAGAAAATATCCTAAGGAAACTACTCCAAGCTTGTACTAAAGAGGCACCCTTCTTGAGCCCGGATGGGCACATGTATAAGCAAGTAGATGGGATCGCCATGGGTTCTCCCCTTGGTGTCCTGTTTGCAAACTTCTACATGCGTACTATCGAGCAAAAAGTCTTAGTCGACATGAACTTGAAACCGGCCATATATTGCAGGTATGTTGACGACATTTTTACACAGGTACCTGATGTCAGACATCTGCAGGAGCTGAAGGAGGCATTTGAGCGGAGTTCCGTGCTGCGTTTCACTTACGAGATGGAAAAGGATGGGAAGTTGCCCTTTCTAGATGTAACAGTCACGGAAAAGAGCGGAGGTTTCCACACTGCAGTCTACACTAAGGAAACGAACATAGGAATGTGCCTAAATGCCAAAAGCGACTGCCCAGATAGGTACAAGAGGAGTGTTGTTAACGCATATGTCGACAGTGCTCTCAGCCACAGCTCAGAATGGAAGCAAGTCGACGAAGAACTCTGTAGGGTAAGGCAGGTCCTAGTCAACAACGGCTTCTCCAATGATTTCGTCGAAAACGTCATAAGAAGGAAAGTGAAACGCCATGCAACCTCTGAAGAGACAACCAACACAACACCTATACCCCCTATTAAACTATTTTACAGGAACTTCTTTTCCACAGCTCATAAAATGGAGGAAAGGGTCCTGAAAGATATTGTTAATAGAAACGTTATCCCTACAGACAAAAATCAGAGGATACAACTGACGATTTACTATAAAACCAGAAAAACGGCCAGCCTACTCATGAGAAACTCTCCAGACACAAAACAGAACGCTTTAAAAGAGACCAACGTCGTCTATGCCTTCAAATGCCCTCTTGGGGACGGTAAGCTCCAAAAAACCCAGTATATAGGCAAGACAAGAACATCTCTTTCTAGGCGTTTAACGATGCATAAGCAACAGGGCTCCATTAAGGAACATATAATCACTTCCCACAACCAAACCTTCGCCAGAGAAATCCTAGTAAACAACACAGAAATCATCGATAGATACAGCGATAGCAGGCGGCTTGACGTTTGCGAGGCACTACACATCAAGAAGTCAACACCAGCAATCAACAGCCAATTAATGCACAACTATATTCTACCCACCTCAAGACTCTGCTCCAATATAGAAGCATCAAGAAATATGGACCAATAGGCTTTCTACAATCACTTCTATTCAATACACATTGTTTCGTGTTCTGTCTTGTGTTGATGAAATTAATACCTTATTAAATACCACCTCACCCCATCCACCTCACTCAAATGTAGATATAAACAAATCGGAGATGTGTAAGTTCTATTCAGTTGTGTATGTGTTAACTAAAGTCTTTGAAAATGTAATAGGTTTTACGAAACGGGCTCAAGTGTCGCGTCAGACTAGAAATAAAAATGAATTTTGGAGAATTGATTTTTTAATTACCACCAATAGTGAAAAGAAATGTACGAAAGATTGAGAAAATTCGTGTTAGAATTATTAATCTTACTTTTTCGGTCATATTTAATAATATATGTCTACAGGAAAGACTGCTACCAAAATATACTAATATATATATATATATATATATATATATATATATATATATATATATATATATATATATATATATATATATATATATATGTCGTACCTAGTAGTCAGAACGCACTTCTCAGCCTACTATGCAAGGCCCGATTTGCCTAATAAGCCAAGTTTTCATGAATTAATTCTTTTTCGACTACCTAACCTACCTAACCTAACCTATCCTAACTTTTTCGGCTACCTAACCTAACCTTACCTATAAAGATAGGTTAGGTTAGGTTAGATAGGGTTGGTTAGGTTCGGTCATATATCTACGTTAATTTTAACTCCATTAAAAAATAATTGACCTCATACATAATGAAATGGGTAGCTTTATCATTTCATAAGAAACAAATTAGAGAAAATATAATAAATCAGAAAAACTTGGCGTATTAGGCAAATCGGGCCTTGCATAGTAGGCTGAGAAGCGCGTTCTGGCTACTAGGTACAACATATATATATATATATATATATATATATATATATATATATATATATATATATATATATATATATATATATATATATATATATATATATATATATATATATATATATATATATAAATATATATATATATATATATATATATATATATATATATATATATATATATATATATATATATATATATATATATATATGGGGGTACCACCTCTGGTGCAATTATAGGGACCCACAGCCTCAGAGAAGAGAACACAGAGCATTCAGGGAAAAACTTGTCATTTAACTCTGAATATGTAGGAGTGTTCACTTCTCCTACCACCCCCACTTTTTTATGGTGTACACTTTATTATGCAAGGTTATACAGTTACATATCTGATTTTATACAAAAAATGAACATTTATAGGACCCCCCAAAAAATTCGCTTCCTAGAGGCTGTAGATTTCCTCGAACTCCGCCGACGCCGGGCAGGAACCGAGTATGCAGCGAGCATTCCCCCTCTGGGTCGTGACACTGAGGCGCTGAAAGAGAAAATTTGCTACTCTAGGGTTGAGACTGTTCAACACGCTTCCACTACACATAAGGGGCATAACTGGCAAACCCCTCACAGTGTTCAAGAGAGAACTGGATAAGCACCTCCAAAGGATACCTGATCAACCAGGCTGTGACTCATACGTCAGGCTGCGAGCGGCCGCGTCTAACAGCCTGGTTGATCAGTCCAGCAACCAGGAGGCCTGGTCGACGACCGGGCCGCGGGGACACTAAGCCCCGGAAGCACCTCAAGGTAGCCTCAAGGTAGGGTCTCTTGTGGTATCAATGAGCTTCGAACCAAGATCCTTAAGAAACCTTCTTGCACTCTCTCCCCATGGACCTAGGGTCTCAGACCGTATTGGAACGAAGTTGTACCGATGATCTAATTGCCTGTACTTGGCTGACTTGTCTCTTTCTCTGCATGTCGTCGCGGCTCCTGCAGTGCCGGCAGAGAGGTTGATGTATGTGGTTGCCAGGGTGGATACGCAAGTAGAGTCCCATGCCAACTGTCTGCCACCCTTCCACGCACGCAGTGTGATTCCGTCTGGTCGGCCGGCAAAGCTAACAGCGTCACGGTTCAGTTGGTTGCGGGGCTCTCTCTCCGCTGGATACTAAGCAGAGGCAAGGCTTCTTTTAATGATGTCATTGACTTCGTCGTGTCTAGTGTGCCAACCACCTGATTTTCCACAGTGCAGGCCATACAATCAATATTCGTCAGCATCTGCCTCGCCACAAATACACCTATGAACAGTGTGGATAGGGGCAGGAAGACGGAGAGCGACTGCAATACGGAGCTCCTGTGAATCAAGACGTGTGCCTGTCGCAGACATAGGGACTGCCAAAAGGACGTCCCCTGCATGGGGAGCCTGCACAACTATGAGGCATGCACGATCACTGGGGGTTGTTGCTGCCTCCAGCAAAGCTGTGGCTTCTTTGTCTACAATGGGGCTGTCCCAACTGGATTGTTTCTTGGCTTTCGGCATGGCTGGTCTGAGTGCTGGGTCTGCCATGGCACCCCATTTCATGTCGCATTCCGTGTAGTGGGGGTCCTGTATCCCCGCTACATAACTCAGGGTGTCAGGTAGAATTTCCTTAACCAGGTCATCTGATGCTGAGGAGAAAGACAGGAAGGCTGGGACAGCAATTTGGGGGGCGATGCGGACACCCAAGCCACCGAGCCTGACAGGAAGAGTGGCTTGTTCCACTGGCATTCGTTGAGGGAGAGGTTAACAACTTTTTCCAGCATGGTTATCAGTAAGAGGTCATACTCTTCAAGCTTTCGGTTGTTGTAAGATGGGGCGCACCTCAGAAAGTAGGTTAGCCTAGGAAGGGATAGGCATTTGGTGAGGAGATAAAAAGCATCGTGGGCATCGATGACACCTATTCTGTCTTCCATCCTCCTAAGGTCTGCGATTTTCTTGTCAAGGATCTCCTCAATGGCGTTAGACCCGAGGGGGGCTCCAAGGAGGGTTTTGTTCTCGGCCCTAATGACATGGGCTCCAGGCAAGGCAGACCTTATTCTAGCTACGATGTCTGGGTTGGAAGAGACTACTTCACACTTGGAAGGGTTCAGGACGAGACCCAGGCTTACTTCTTGCTCCCTTATTTTCCTGATATCTGCCAGGAGGTGGTCTACGGTGCCAGCTATAGTGCCATCATCCAAAAACCAGATGTTGAACTCGCTGGACAAGCTTTCAGTGATTTCTTTTAAAACTAAACAGAAAAGAAGGGGAGCAAGAGGATCACCTTGCTGAACACCTTCACATGATCTGATTTCATGTTCACCAAAGAGCAATTTTGACTCACCACTGTAGCACGATAATATGAACGGGTAGAGGGGCCGGAAATGGCGATGTACGACACAAAGTACTGCATCTCTTCTTACCGTGTTGAAGGCATTCTTAAAGTCCAGTTTGAGCAGGGCCTTTTCATCAGAAGTGTTGGTGATGTATGCTCGTGCTGCATGGGCAGCCGCTTCACAGCCTTAGGGGATTCCAAATCCTAGCTGGATTGGTTTCAGCAATTCAGCCGCTTACTGGCTGACATCCCTCGTAGCAGCCTTGGCAATCAGGCGTCGGAGAGTGTTGCCAACAGCGATTGGTCTGATTCCTTCGTCCTTGTTTTTGAGAGCACAGAGGGAGGCACCAAAAAAGAGACGCCTGATGACCTCAGGTATCTCACCAGCCAGGCACATGTTGACGAACCTTGTGAGTTCCATAAGAAGATCTAGTGCAGCATCACCAACCGCAGGATTTAACATTTGCTTGATATGTTGAGGGTTTAACCCTGTAAAGCCGCCTGCTGACCCAGGTGGAAAAGAAAGGGTTGCTTTGAAACCCCAGATTCACCAACGGTTAATGGGTCTGAAATTATGTCGGGTGGGTGCTTGCTTTGCAGGGCCCGTGCTGTGGCTGAGTTTCGAGGAGCAATTTTCTCGTCACTGGTGAGGATTCTAATAGGACTTGCGGTATTTCACTCTTCAATTTTCTTGGTGACTTGTGCTCTGATTTTGTACATTTCTGGTATGTTGTTGTTACCATTTCTGTGGTGGGTGTGTTTTGCTCGGAGAGGCCGGCGAACTAGGTTGTCCCACCTTGGGTATTCATTTATCGCCCTCAGGACCGAGGATGCAAGTGATTTGTCCCTCCTTGGAGGGACAGTGAGGCATACATTGTCAAACAAAAGGACATTATGCCACGCTTGAATGTTTTCCGGGGCATCATTGACCCTTTTCAGAAGATTACAGAGTTTGCCTGCTGCTTTTGGGATGTATGGTAATGTTCTAGAAAACGTCGCTATGATCGCTTGGGTGAGGTTCTCAGATGAGATAAGGTTAATGGGAGTCTCTTCCCTAACTGTTAATGACAGCTGGCCATTGCTTCCCTTTGGAAGCTGGTGGGAACCACTGCATCTTACCTCGTTGGCGGTGTGAAAGCGGATAACACCAACGTTAGAGTTTATGGCGGTGTATTTGTTGCATACTCGGCAAAAACCTCTTTTAGGAGCAGTTGTTGGTACCTCAAGGCTTGTGGAGTCCTGCCCGACCGCTGGGACCCCTTCCATTTCAACTCGGTTGGGAGAGTTAAACTGTGCATTGTTCTATAGAGGGGGGCAAACACACTGGGTCATGACCAAGCAACTGCCAGCAACTGGGTGTGGAGGCATCAACTGGGTGTAGAGCCAGCAACTGGGTGTGGAGGCGTCAACTGGGTGTGGAGGCGTCAACTGGGTGTGGAGCCAGCAACTGGGTGTGGAGGCGTCAACTGGGTGTGGAGCCAGCAACTGGGTGTGGAGGCGTCAACTGGGTGTGGAGCCAGCAACTGGGTGTGGAGGCGTCAACTGGGTGTGGAGCCAGCAACTGGGTGTAGAGGCGTCAACTGGGTGTGGAGCCAGCAACTGGGTGTGGAGCCAGCAACTGGGTGTGGAGGCGTCAACTGGGTGTGGAGCCAGCAACTGGGTGTGGAGCCAGCAACTGGGTGTGGAGCCAGCAACTGGGTGTGGAGGCGTCAACTGGGTGTGGAGCCAGCAACTGGGTGTGGAGCCAGCAACTGGGTGTGGAGCCAGCAACTGGGTGTGGAGGCGTCAACTGCGTGTGGAGCCAGCAACTGGGTGTGGAGGCGTCAACTGAGTGTGGAGGCGTCAACTGGGTGTGGAGCCAGCAACTGGGTGTGGAGGCGTCAACTGAGTGTGGAGCCAGCAACTAGGTGTGGAGGCGTCAACTGAGTGTGGAGCCAGCAACTGGGTGTGAAGGCGTCAACTGGGTGTGGAGGCGTCAACTGGGTGTGGAGCCAGCAACTGGGTGTGGAGGCGTCAACTGGGTGTGGAGCCAGCAACTGGGTGTGGAGGCGTCAACTGGGTGTGGAGCCAGCAACTGGGTGTAGAGCCAGCAACTGGGTGTGGCGGCGTCAACTGGGTGTGGAGCCAGCAACTGGGTGTGGAGCCAGCAACTGGGTGTGGAGGCGTCAACTGGGTGTGGAGGCGTCAACTGGGTGTGGAGCCAGCAACTGGGTGTGGAGCCAGCAACTGGGTGTGGGGGCATCAACTGGGTGTGGAGGCATCAGCTGGGTGTGGGGGCATCAACTGGGTGTGGAGGCATCAACTGAGTGTGGAGGCATCAGCTGGGTGTGGAGCCAGCAACTGGGTGTGGAGCCAGCAACTGGGTGTAGAGGCATCAGCTGGGTGTGGAGGCATCAACTTGGTGTGGAGGCATCAACTTGGTGTGGAGCCAGCAACTGGGTGTGGAGGCATCAGCTGGGTGTGGAGGCATCAACTGGGTGTGGGGGCATCAACTGGGTGTGGGGGCATCAACTGGGTGTGGAGGCATCAACTGAGTGTGGAGGCATCAGCTGGGTGTGCAGGCATCAGCTGGGTGTGGAGCCAGCAACTGGGTGTTGAGGAATCAGCTGGGTGTGGAGGCATCAACTAGGTGTGGAGCCAGCAACTGGGTGTGGAGGCATCAACTGGGTGTGGAGCCAGCAGCTGGGTGTGGAGGCATCAGCTGGGTGTGGAGGCATCTGCTGGGTGTGGAGCCAGCAACTGGGTGTGGGGGCATCAACTGGGTGTGGAGCCAGCAACTGGGTGTGGAGGCATCAGCTGGGTGTGGGGGCATCAACTGGGTGTGGAGCCAGCAACTGGGTGTGGAGGCATCAGCTGGGTGTGGAGGCATCAGCTGGGTGTGGAGCCAGCAACTGGGTGTGGAGGCATCAACTGGGTGTGGAGGCATCAACTGGGTGTGGAGGCATCAGCTGGGTGTGGGGGCATCAACTGGGTGTGGAGGCATCAACTGGGTGTGCAGGCATCAGCTGGGTGTGGAGCCAGCAACTGGGTGTGGAGCCAGCAACTGGGTGTGGAGCCAGCAACTGGGTGTAGAGGCATCAGCTGGGTGTGGAGGCATCAACTTGGTGTGGAGGCATCAACTTGGTGTGGAGCCAGCAACTGGGTGTGGAGGCATCAGCTGGGTGTGGAGGCATCAACTGGGTGTGGAGGCATCAGCTGGGTGTGGGGGCATCAGCTGGGTGTGGGGGGCATCAACTGGGTGTGGAGGCCGCGGCTGGGTGTGGAGGCATCAGCTGGGTGTGGAGGCATCAGCTGGGTGTGGAGGCATCAACTGGGTGTGGAGGCATCAGCTGGGTGTGGGGGCATCAGCTGGGTGTGGGGGGCATCAACTGGGTGTGGAGGCCGCGGCTGGGTGTGGAGGCATCAGCTGGGTGTGGAGGCATCAGCTGGGTGTGGAGGCCGCGGCTGGGTGTGGAGGCATCAGCTGGGTGTGGAGGCATCAGCTGGGTGTGGAGGCATCAACTGGGTGTGAAGGCATCAACTGGGTGTGGAGGCCGCGGCTGGGTGTGGAGGCCGCGGCTGGGTGTGAAGGCATCAACTGGGTGTGGAGGCATCAGCTGGGTGTGGAGGCATCAGCTGGGTGTGGAGGCATCAACTGGGTGTGAAGGCATCAACTGGGTGTGGAGGCCACGGCTGGGTGTGAAGGCATCAACTGGGTGTGGAGGCATCAGCTGGGTGTGGAGGCATCAGCTGGGTGTGGAGGCATCAACTGGGTGTGAAGGCATCAGCTGGGTGTGGAGGCATCAGCTGGGTGTGGAGGCATCAGCTGGGTGTGGAGGCATCAGCTGGGTATGGGGGGCATCAACTGGGTGTGAAGGCATCAACTGGGTGTGGAGGCCGCGGCTGGGTGTGGAGGCATCAGCTGGGTGTGGAGGCCGGTAGGGCGAGGATCAGCTCAGGTAGTGAGGTGCGGGAGGTGGGGGATGGGGTCGGTTTGGGGGAGGGGGAGGCGTAGTATCAAGTGGGCTATACACGACACACAATATACATTCATATATGTGTACACCAGGGTATGTATGACACTGAGAATATGGGGTTGGCACTTTGTTATATGTATGACACTATAAACTGGGGTTCACACTTTGTGGTGTGTATGGCACTTAGCATCGTAATTGGCACTTTGAGATGTATATATCACTATGGCACTATATATACATGGTATTCACTTTGTATGTCGGGGCCGCAAAGTATACACTAAACCGACAGATATTGTTCACTATCATTCACTGAGCCCACGAGGGAGGTGGTGGGGTGGTGTGGTGGTGAGGGCAGTTTGAAATGCGGTCACTACCGGTAATATATATATATATATATATATATATATATATATATATATATATATATATATATATATATATATATATATATATATATATATATATATATATATATATATATATATATATATATATATATATATATATATATATATATATATATATATATATATATATATATATATATATATATATATATTTATATATGTATATATATATATATATATATATATATATATATATATATATATATATATATATATATGTCGTACCTAGTAGCCAGAACTCACTTCTCAGCCTACTATGCAAGGCCCGATTTGCCTAATAAGCCAAGTTTTCATGAATTAATGTTTTTTCGTCTGCCTAACCTACCTAATCTAACCTAACCTAGCTTTTTTTGGCTACCTAACCTAACCTTACCTATATATATAGGTTAGGTTAGGTTAGGTAGGGTTGGTTAGGTTCGGTCATATATCTACGTTAATTTTAACTCCAATAAAAAAAAATTGACCTCATACATAGTGAAAAGGGTAGCTTTATCATTTCATAAGAAAAAAATTATAGTAAATATATTAATTCAGGAAAACTTGGCTTATTAGGCAAATTGGGCCTTGAATAGTAGGCTGAGAAGTGAGTTCTGGCTACTAGGTACGACATATATATATATATATATATATATATATATATATATATATATATATATATATATATATATATATTCATCATGCAGTTTTAAAGTTTCTAGGTATTCTGTCAATTAATAATTAGGTCAGTGTTATTTGCTTGTTTCAATAAGGGATTATTAAAAAAAATTGTTGATTAATTATTTATTATTCCTGACATGTATTTCACAAATATGTGTAATGAAAACAGCGCCAAAGTAACATCTCGAAATCAGAAATAACATTATAAATCATAATTTTCTATTTTTTTTGTATTTTTATAATGAATGGAGTTGTGTGAGGAAAATATAGCAAATTTCCCAAATTAGTTAGAACTGTGATAACTAGATAAGGAAATTCCTCAAATTCCTTTGGTGAACAGAATGTTTGCTTATTATTTTATTTCCTGTTCATCTTACGAAAAAGAAAACAAGAGTTTTTAAGAATTTTGTTCATTAAATTCTAAAGTAATAAATGTGATAATTTAAGAAAAAACTCACACAGCAACATTATATATAGAGTTACACATAACTCCACGACTGGTAACAGTGTGACCATCTGGAGAGTTACACATAACTCCTCGACTGGTAACAGTGTCACCACCTAGAGAGTTACACCAAACTCCATGACTGGTAACAGTGTGACCATCTGGAGAGTTACACATAACTCCACCACTGGTAACAGTGCCACCATCTGGCAAGATATATATGTTCATAACTCTACTTATATATAAGTTTACATCAAATATAAACAGTCAAGTGATAAGCAAACAAGCAAAATATTACCAGATTCTATAATAGGTCCGTTATATCCAGCACCACCATGTAATACAATGATGGAAAGTTTCACATTACATACAGTTTTGCCTAAATATTTCTTTGGTGAAATTAATATTTAACATTTTTTAAAAACCTGAGGTAAACCTACTTATCACTTGATGGTTGTTGATGATACAGATTAATCCTGGTTTTTTGAATAATATAACTGTGTTCAATTAATCTAACTAACCTATGAGAGGATCGACAACATCTCTTGCCTAAACTGAGAACAGGATGTCATGTTGCTAATACTCTTTTAAATAATACATATAAATGATTGATAATGCACAAGCCTGCGTCATTATTACTGTCAAGTTTTTGTAGACAGATTCTGTAAATTTTCAAGGAGTTGAATTCAAATCTGTATTCCGTTACCTATGATCAGCTCAAGTTTTCTCGTAATCTAATTTTATTCAGATAAAATCCTACCTCTTCAGTTTTGTTTATGTCTGTAATAATATGAATGCAGGGAGGCTAGTCCAAATACCCGGGTTGTTTTTGTGGGAGAGTGGAGCAGCTGACAAACACTATGAGTGTAGTGGAGGCCATCTCCAGAAGCCCTTCAACCTGCCTTATATAATGTGGCTGCTCAACCTCTAGTCTGTCCTCCTCAAATTTTACTGCCACCTCTTTATGTGAAACGTGAATTGATGAAAAAGAATCAAGATCATGAATAAAGAAAGTCTAGCTTCTGTTTTCATAGAACATAAATGTTCATGTTAAAGTGATGCTAAATTGTATGCAGGAATTTATGATGGTTCTGAGAAAGAACGACCAGTAGGAAAGAGTAATGAGTGAGCCGGAGAGGAATGCAAGGCAAGCCTTCAAATCAGAAGTGAATAAATTTCCTGGAACCGCCGAATTTCAGAATTCGTGCACTTTGTTGAAGAACTGATAAAGAGTATTAAGTCTGTAACATGGATGTTGAAGAACTGATAAAGAGTATTAAGTCTGGAACATGGATGTTGAAGAACTGATAAAGAGTATTAAGTCTGGAACATGGATGTTGAAGAACTGATAAAAAGTATTAAGTCTGGAACATGGATGTTGAAGAACTGATAAAAAGTATTAAGTCTGGAACATGGATGTTGAGGAACTGATAAAGAATATCAAGTCTGTGAGCATTGATGTCAGTATAATTGTATTTTCTCAGATCGCAACTGAATTATTTCCCTGAGAACTGTTGTTGACTAGAGTGAGGAACAAGGGGGCAGGTTCCACCAAGATATTCCTACTATGTAAGGAAGGTACCAGAGACGACGGAACACTAACATGTTAGCCCGCTGACCTTACCACTACAAAACAAACCAAAATCATTGAAGACAACTTTCCTTACACATTAAGGTATATTGCTGTTGAAAATTTTAACCTACAGACAAGGTTTTATCAGATACTGGAATAGGTGAAAATCTAAGCTGATTGAGCGAAACCTTTGCAATATTTTAGTTCAGCGCAGCGATGTAATTTAGATTCAGTGCAAAAAAATAAACTCTGACAATAGAAAACATATTTCAAAATGCAGGCATGTGCAATTTCTTAAATGCAACAGGAACTATATTAGGGCATTTCTTGAATTAGATATGTCATTATAATAAGTTAATTAAAACATGATCAATATTAAAATTTTAAATGGGTCGGGAAACATATTAACCAAAATATATTGGCTGATATTACTAATCTTTTTGACCCATATAAATAATATATAGAAATCAGATCCCGTGAAAAATAAAAACAAAAGTATATTGAATAACATGTTAAACACATTGTTAAATATCAGTGATAAACACATTGTTAAATATCAGTGATAAACACATATCGTCCTCAGCTCTATAATCACCAGCAGATTAAAGAGATAACTGATGTCAAGTGGCCATGGACCACACAACTCATTAACTGTAGATATCTGATGCTAACTGGCCATGAACACACAACAGATCAACCAGGGCTAGCTGATACCAACTGACCATGACAGCCTATCCTCCTGTTTTGGTAGTACTTATAATCACGATTAGGACCATATATTTTTTTTTTTGCAAGAATATTCCTTCGCGGGCCCTAAGCCTTTGACTGGCCCACTAAATGTTGCTTGTTTCTGTTTTACTTGGGCGGATTATGAGTATTTATGACTCGTATGGTCGCTTCAGTAAGATTTTGCCATATGTGTTTAACAACTTCTTCTGCTCTGTTGAATTAAGTTGAAATCTTAATGGGTTTGTAACTGTGCACTGTGTTAGATAATGTTCCAGTGGTCTGTTAGGCATTTCTCCACAGTGCATTAGGACCATAGTACATATACAAACGAACAACGCAATTATAAAGTAGAAATTTCTACTAATTTGGCCAAACCGGAATAGGTTTTGTATTTATGTTGCAAAGACAAGCTAACCTACCCTAACCTAACCTCCACAGGCCTAATACACGCTACCTGAGGCATCATATAGTACATATGTGTTCTATACTAGGCCTTGGAATATTTAAGTTTGTTTTTCAGCGTCATTTTTTTCGGAATATATAGAGTGAATAGTACTAAAGTCTACTGTCCAATTGCTTAGTACGTCAATATTTGTACTATTGCGCACATAGTTACACCCACTACTATCTAAACAGGAGGATGGGTTGACCATGAACACTCAACTGATCAACCAGGACTAGCTGAGGCCAACTAACCATAAACAGCTAAACAACCAGGACTAGCTGAGGCCAACTAACCACGGACACAGCTCAACAACCAGGGCCATCTGAGGCCAACTTACCATGAACACAGCTCAACAATCATGGTTAGCTGAGGCAAGCTAACCATGAACACAGCTCAACAATCATGGTTAGCTGAGGCCAGCTAACCATGAACACAGCTCAACAATCATGGTTAGCTGAGACCAGCTAACCATGAACACACAGCTCAACAACCAGGGCCATCTGAGGCCAACTTACCATGAACACAGCTCAACAATCATGGTTAGCTGAAGCAAGCTAACCATGTACACACAGCTTAATAACCATGGATAGCTGAGGCCAACTAACCGTGACCACACAGCTCAACAAGTAGAGAGCTAAGATGACAATATTTATATTACTCGTCAACAAGTAATGACTCTTCAAATAAGGACAGACATACAGCTCTTTCTTTTAACCAACTTACAATACTGAGAACAGTACATATTATGTTACAAGATCATGGGAATTCATTCACGGTAATGTTAAAACAGAATAGTTACTCACAAGTACAAGCTAAGTTGCATCTTAGTAATCACAAGGGAACATCCTAATCATGCTAATATCAAGACATTCAAACACAAAATATTATTTAAGTTATAAATATGCTAACCATGATACTCAAGCTACAGTGAAAAATTACTTTAAGTAAACCATTTATTATATTAAATTAAATGCACTCTAGTGCTAAGTCGAAGTCCATATATACCAATAAAAAACCTTCGAAGTGTTAAGACTGGTACAGGAATAGTTATACACAAGCACACTAGTGTTAAGACTGGTACAGGAATACTTGGTACATGAATAGTTACACACAAGCACACCAGTGTTAAGACTGGTACAGGAATAGTTATACACAAGCACACCAGTGTTAAGACTGGTACAGGAATAGTTATACACAAGCACACCAGTGATTAGACTTGGTACAGGAATAGTTATACACTAGAACACCAGTGTTAGGACTTGGTACAGGAATAGTTATACACAAGCACACCAGTGTTAAGACTTGGTACAGGAATAGTTATACACTAGAACACCAGTGTTAAGACTGGTACAGGAATAGTTATACACAAGCACACCAGTGTTAAGACTTGGTACAGGAATAGTTATACACAAGCACACCAGTGTTAAGACTGGTACAGGAATAGTTATACACAAGCACACCAGTGTTAAGACTTGGTACAGGAATAGTTATACACAAGCACAACAGTGTTAAGACTGGTACAGGTATAGGTATACACAAGTACACCAGTGTTAAGACTGGTACAGGAATAGTTATACACTAGAACACAAGTGTTAAGACTGGTACAGAAATAGTTATACACTAGAACACCAGTGTTAGGACTTGGTACAGGAATAGTTATACACAAGCACACCAGTGTTAAGACTTGGTACAGGAATAGTTATACACTAGAACACCAGTGTTAAGACTGGTACAGGAATAGTTATACACAAGCACACCAGTGTTAAGACTGGTACAGGTATGGTTATACACAAGCACACCAGTGTTAAGACTTGGTACAGGAATAGTTATACACAAGCACACCAGTGTTAAGACTGGTACAGGAATAGTTATACACAAGCACACCAGTGTTAAGACTTGGTACAGGAATAGTTATACACAAGCACACCAGTGTTAAGACTTGGTACATGAATAGTTATACACAAGCACACCAGTGATAAGACTGGTACAGGAATAGTTATACACTAGAACACAAGTGTTAAGACTGGTACAGGAATAGTTATACACAAGCACACCAGTGTTAAGACTGGTACAGGAATAGTTATACACTAGAACACAAGTGTTAAGACTGGTACAGGAAAAGTTATACACTAGCACACCAGTGTTAAGACTGGTACAGGAATAGTTATACACTAGAACACAAGTGTTAAGACTGGTACAGGTATAGTTATACACAAGAACACCAGTGATAAGACTTGGTACAGGAATAGTTATACACTAGAACACCAGTGTTAGGACTTGGTACAGGAATAGTTATACACAAGCACACCAGTGTTAAGACTTGGTACAGGAATAGTTATACACAAGCACACCAGTGATAAGACTGGTACAGGAATAGTTATACACGAGCACACCAGTGATAAGACTGGTACAGGAATAGTTATACACAAGCACACCAGTGTTAAGACTGGTACAGGAATAGTTATACACTAGAACACAAGTGTTAAGACTGGTACAGGAATAGTTATACACTAGAACACCAGTGTTAAGACTGGAACAGGAATAGTTATACACAAGCACACCAGTGTTAAGACTGGTACAGGAATAGTTATACACAAGCACACCAGTGATAAGACTGGTACAGGAATAGTTATACACAAGCACACCAGTGTTAAGACTGGTACAGGAATAGTTATACACAAGCACACTAGTGTTAAGACTTGGTACAGGAACAGTTATACACAAGCACACCAGGGTTAAGACTTGGTACAGGAATAGTTATACACTAGAAAACCAGTGTTAAGACTGGTACAGGAATAGTTATACACAAGCACACCTGTGTTAAGACTGGTACAGGAATAGTTATACACTAGAACACCAGTGTTAAGACTGGTACAGGAATAGTTATACACTAGAACACCAGTGTTATGACTGGTACAGGAATAGTTATACACAAGCACACCAGTGTTAAGACTTGGTACAGGAATAGTTATACACAAGCACACTAGTGGGGGGCATATTACGGAAAAATGTGATAAATGAAAAATGAATCGATTTCAATCATACTTTTTGACTAGTTTTATATAAAATTTGGTTCAACTTGCCCATCTCTCAGCATTATAGCATAAATAGGAAGGGAGAAAAAAATATTCAATTTTGTGTCAAAAAATGTCCAAAATGGAAAAAAAATTAACATCAAGTGGCAAATGCCAGCTACTATGAGTCAGGGGATATGGTGAAAAGTGTCAGCTACTGTGAGTCAGGGGATATGGTGAAAAGTGCCAGCTACTGTGGGTCAAGGGGATATGGTGTCAAGTGCCAGCTACTGTGAGTCAGGGGATATGGTGTCAAGTGCCAGCTACTGTGGGTCAAGGGGATATGGTGTCAAGTGCCAGCTACTGTGAGTCAGGGGATATGGTGTCAAGTGCCAGCTACTGTGAGTCAGAGGATATGGTGTCAAGTGCGAGCTACTGTGAGTCAGGGGATATGGTGTCAAGTACCAGCTACTGTGAGTCAGGGGATATGGTGTCAAATGCCAGCTACTGTGAGTCAGGGGATATGGTGTCAAGTGCCAGCTACTGTGAGTCAAGGGATATGGTGTCAAGTGCCAGCTAATATGAGTCAGGGGATATGGTGTCAAATGCCAGCTACTGTGAGTCAGGGAATATGGTGACAAGTGCCAGCTACTGTGAGTCAAGGGGATATGATGTCAAGTGCCAGCTACTGTGAGTCAGGGGATATGGTGTCAAGTACCAGCTACTGTGAGTCAGGGGATATGGTGTCAAGTGCCAGCTACTGTGAGTCAGGGGATATGGTGTCAAGTCCCAGCTACTGTGAGTCAGGGGATATGGTGTCAAGTACCAGCTACTGTGAGTCAGGGGATATAGTAACAAGTGCCAGCTACTGTGAGTCAGGGGATATGGTGTCAAGTGTCAGCGACTGTGAGTCAGGGGATATGGTGTCAAGTGGCAACTACTGTGAGTCAGGGGATATGGTGACAAGTGCCAGCTACTGTGAGTCAGGGGATATAGTAACAAGTGCCAGCTACTGTGAGTGAGAGGACATGGTGTCATGTGCCCGGTCCTCTGAGTGAGAGGACATGGTGTCAAGTGCCCGGTCCTCTGAGTGAGAGGGAATGGTGTCAAGTGCCCGGTCCTCTGAGTGAGAGGACATGGTGTCAAGTGCCCGATCCTCTGAGTGAGAGGGAATGGTGTCAAGTGCCCGGTCCTCTGAGTGAGAGGACATGGTGTCAAGTGCCCGGTCCTCTGAGTGAGAGGGAATGGTGTCAAGTGCCCGGTCCTCTGAGTGAGAGGGCATGGTGTCAAGTGCCCGGTCCTCTGAGTGAGAGGGCAGGGTGTCAAGTGCTGCTGGCAGAGAGACAGCATACCGGAGAAGATAAGCCAAGGGGTTGTGGGCCAAGACAGGAGGGTGAGAAAGGTGTGGACAGGAGCCCACCAAGTGATGGTCTGGGAGAGGTGAGGGTGTGGCCAGGTGACGGAAGTAGTCAGACACTGTGCGGCGCCACATGGAAGGTGATCCTTGTCGACGGTGGTGAGACAGTTGAGTGAGGCGCCCAGGCCGACGGCGTATGTCACCAACATGGACGCCCCACATGGCGTATGCTGCAGCCTGGGCTCTGGCCACACTGTCCACGGAGGAGTAGATGCTGCTCTGGGTGAACGGGTGGCGGTACCGGGCAGGTACGCGGCCAGCATTTAGACCAATGTAAGCGGCCATGAGTCCCAGGTCCTGCAGGCATATTGCTGTGGAGGTCACTACATGTGTGGGTCCCTCCTTGTCAGAGTCACGCTCAGGCAAGTGGTGTTGTGTTTGTTGGTCACCGTCGTCGTCCAGCACAGCATAGCTCATGTCCTCCTCCAGCTCCAGCAGCTCCTTCCTCAGTGTGGCCACTTCCTCCTCTCCTTCACAATACTGACAAGAGAGAGAAAAGCCTGTTAGAAGACAGTAAGCAAAAGGATTATTATTAGTGTGTGTGTGTGTGTGTGTGTACTCACCTATTTGTACTCACCTATTTGTGCTTGCGGGGGTTGAGCTTTGGCTCTTTGGTCCCGCCTCTCAACTGTCAATGAACTGGTGTACAGATTCCTGAGCCTACTGGGCTCCATCGTATCTACATTTAAAACTGTGTATGGAGTCAGCCTCCACCACATCACTGCCTAATGCATTCCATCCGTTAACTACTCTGACACTAAAAAAGTTCCTTCTAACGTCTCTGTGGCTCATGTGGGTACTCAGTTTCCACCTGTGTCCCCTTGTTCGCGTCCCACCAGTGTTGAATAGTTTATCCTTGTTTACCCGGTCGATTCCTCTGAGGATTTTGTAGGTTGTGATCATATCTCCCCTCACTCTTCTGTCTTCCAGTGTCGTAAGGTGCATTTCCCGCAGCCTTTCCTCGTAACTCATGCCTCTTAGTTCTGGGACTAGTCTAGTGGCATACCTTTGGACTTTTTCCAGCTTCGTCTTGTGCTTGACAAGGTACGGGCTCCATGCTGGGGCCGCATACTCCAGGATTGGTCTTACATATGTGGTGTACAAGATTCTGAATGATTCCTTACACAGGTTCCTGAACGCTGTTCTGATGTTAGCCAGCCTCGCATATGCCGCAGACGTTATTCTTTTTATGTGGGCTTCAGGAGACAGGTTTGGTGTGATATCAACTCCTAGATCTTTCTCTCTGTTCGTTTCAGTAAGTACTTCATCTCCTATTCTGTATCCTGTGTTTGGCCTCCTATTTCCACTGCCTAGTTTCATTACTTTGCATTTACTCGGGTTGAACTTCAACAGCCATTTGTTGGACCATTCACTCAGTCTGTCTAGGTCATCTTGTAGCCTCCTACTATCGTCCTCAGTTTCAATCCTCCTCATAATTTTTGCATCATCGGCAAACATTGAGAGAAACGATTCTATACCCTCTGGAAGATCATTTACATATATCAGAAACAGTATAGGTCCAAGGACTGACCCCTGCGGTACTCCACTCGTAGCGTCTCGCCAATCTGAGACCTCACCCCTCACACTGACTCGTTGTCTCCTGTTACTTAGGTACTCCTGTATCCAACGGAGTACCTTCACTTTCACTCCAGCCTGCATCTCCAGTTTTTTCACTAGCCTCTTGTGTGGCACTGTATCAAAGGCTTTCTGACAATCCAAAAATATGCAGTCTGCCCACCCTTCTCTTTCTTGCCTTATTTTTGTTGCCTGGTCGTAGAATTCGAGTAACCCGGTGAGGCAGGACCTGCCATGCCTGAATCCATGTTGATGCTGTGTTACAAAGTTCTTTCGCTCCAGGTGCTCCACTAGCTTTCTTCGCACAATCTTCTCCATCATCTTGCATGGTATGCAGGTTGGGGACACTGGCCTGTAATTCAGTGCCTCCTGTCTATCCCCTTTCTTGTATATCGGGACTACGTTAGCTGCTTTCCAAATTTCTGGCAGTTCCCCTGTTGCCAGTGATTTGTTATACACCATGGAGAGCGGGAGGCACAGTTCTTCTGCTCCTTCCTTTAGTATCCAAGGGGAGATTCCATCTGGGCCTATAGCCTTTGTCACATTCAATTCTAGTAAACACTTCCTTACTTCCCCGCTGGTAATCTCAAACTCTTCCAGTGGTTCCTGGTTAGCTATTCCCTCTCTTATCTCTGGGATTTCTCCTTGCTTTAAGGTGAAGACCTCTTGGAATTTCTTATTCAGTTCCTCACACACTTCCTTGTCGTTTGTAGTGAATCCTTCTGCCCCTATCCTTAATTTCATAACCTGTTCCTTTACTGTTGTTTTTCTCCTGATGTGGCTATGCAGCAATTTAGGCTGAGTCTTTGCCTTGCATGCGATGTCATTTTCGTATTGTCTTTCTGCCTCTCTTCTCATCCTGACATATTCATTCCTGGCATTCTGGTATCTTTCTCTGCTCTCCAGTGTCCTGTTATTCCTATAGTTTCTCCATGCCCTTTTACTTTGCTGCTTAGCTAGCCTACATCTCTGATTAAACCATGGGTTTCTCATCTTCATTTCACTGAAGTGTGTGTGTGTGTGTGTGTGTGTGTGTGTGTGTGTGTGTGTGTGTGTGTGTGTGTGTGTGTGTGTGTGTGTGTGTGTGTGTGTGTGTGTGTGTGTGTGTGTGTACTCACCTAGTTGTGCTTGCGGAGGTTGAGCTTTAGCTTTTTGGTCCCGCCTCTCAACCGTCAATCAACAGGTGTACAGATTCCTGAGCCTATTGGGCTCTATCATATCTACACTTGAAACTGTGTATGGAGTCAGCCTCCACCACATCACTCCCTAATGTATTCCATTTGTCAACCACTCTCACACTAAACAAATTCTTTCTAACATCTCTGTGGCTCATTTGGGCACTCAGTTTCCACCTATGTCCACTAGTGCATGTGCCCCTTGTGGTAAATAGACTGTTTTTATCTACCCTATCAATTCCCTTGAGAATCTTGAATGAGGTGATCATGTCCCCCCCTAACTCTTCTGTCTTCCAGCGAAATGAGGTTTAATTCCCGTAGTCTCTCTTCGTAGCTCATACCTCTTAGCTCGGGTACTAGTCTGGTGGCAAACCTTTGAACCTTTTCCAATTTAGTCTTATCCTTGACTAGATATGGACTCCATGCTGAGGCTGCATACTCCAAGATTGGCCTAACATATGTGGTATACAAAGTTCTGAATGATTCCTTACACAAGTTTCAGAATGCCATTCTTATGTTGGCCAGCCTGGCATATGCCGCTGATGTTATCCTCTTGATATGGGCTGCAGGAGACAGGTCTGGCATGATATCAACCCCCAAGTCTTTTTCTTTCTCTGACTCTTGAATTATTTCATCTCCCATAATGGTACCTTGTATCTGGCCTCCTACTCCCTACACCTATCTTCATTACATTACATTTGCTTGGGTTAAACACTAACAACCATTTGCTTTACCATTCCTTCAGCTTGTCTAGGTCTTCTTGAAGCCTCAAGCAGTCCTCCACTGTCTTAATCCTTCTCATAATTTTGGCATCGTCCGCAAACTTTGAGAGAAATGAATCTATACCTTCTGGGAGATCATTTACATATGTCAGAAACAAGATAGGACCGAGTACAGAGCCCTGTGGGACTCCACTGGTGACTTCACGCCAATCTTAGGTCTCACCCTTCACCGTAACTCTCTGCTTCCTATTGCTCAGGTACTCCCTTATCCACTGGAGCACCTTACCAGCTACACCTGCCTGTCTCTCCAGCTTATGTACCAGCCTCTTATGCGGTACTGTGTCAAAGGCTTTCCGACATTCCAAGAAAATGCAGTCCGCCCAGCCTTCTCTTTCTTGCTTAATCTTTGCCACCTGGTCGTAGAATTCTATTAAGCCAGTCAGGCAAGATTTATCCTCCCTGAATCCATGTTGGCGATTTGTCACGAAGTCCCTTCTCTCCAGATGTGTTACCAGGTTTTTTCTCACGATCTTCTCCATCACCTTGCATGGTATACAAGTCAAGGACACGTGGCCTGTAGTTCAGTGCCTCTTGCCTGTCGCCCTTTTTGTACATTGGGACCACGTTAGCCGTCTTCCATATTTCTGGCAGGTCTCCTGTCTCCAGTGACTTACTATACACTATGAAGAGTGGCAAGCAAAGTGCCTCTGCACACTCTTTCAGTACCCATGGCGAGATCCCGTCTGGACCAACAGCCTTTCTAACATCCAGATCCAGCAGGTGTCTCTTGACCTCCTCTCTCGTAATTTCGAACTCTTCCAACACCGCCTGGTTTACCTCCCTTTCTCCTAGCACAGTGACCTTACCTTGTTCTATTGTGAAGACCTCCTGGAACCTCTTGTTGAGTTCTTCACACACCTCTTTGTCATTCTCTGTATACCTGTCCTCGCCTGTTCTAAGTTTCATAACCTGTTCTTTCACTGTTGTTTTCTTTCTGATGTGACTGTGGAGTAGCTTTGGTTCGGTCTTGGCTTTGTTTGCTATATCATTTTCATAACTTTTCTCTACTTCTCTTCTCACCCTGACATACTCATTCCTGGTTCTCTGGTATCTCTCTCTGCTTTCTGGTGTTCTGTTATTCCGGAAGTTTCTCCACGCCCGTTTGTTCAGTTTCTATGCTTCCATACATGCCCTATTATACCATGGATTCTTTTGTTGCTTCTCGGATTTTTCCCTTTGGGCCGAGATGAACCTGTTTACTGCCTCCTAACACTTTTGGGTGACATAGTCCATCATATCTTGTACAGACTTATCTCTGAGGTCTGTGTCCCAAGGTATTTCCCTTAGGAAACTTCTCATCTCTTCATAATTCCCCTTTTGGTATGCCAGCCTTTTGTTTCCTAGTTCTTTTTTGGGGGAGATAATTCCTAGCTCTACCAGGTACTCACAGTTCAATACACTGTGATCACTCATTCCCAAGGGTGCTTTCATCTTAACTTCCCTTATATCCCACTCATTTAGGGTAAATATCAAATCAAGCATTGCTGGTTCATCTTCTCCTCACATTCTTGTTGGTTCCTTGAGGTGCTGGCTTAGAAAGTTTCTTGTCGCCACGTCCAGCAGCTTAGCTCTCCATGTTTCTGGTCGTCCATGCGGGTCTCTGTTCTCCCAATCTATCTTCCCATGGTTGAAGTCACTCATGATTAGTAGTCCAGATCCATTCCTGCTAGCAACAGAAGCTGCTCTCTCTATTATGTTAATGATAGCCATGTTGTTTCTATAATATTCCTGTCTGGGTCTTCTGTCATTTGGTGGTGGATTATATATGACTACAACTTTAATTTTTTTGCCCTCCAGTTGTTATGGTACCTGCTATGTAGTCACTGACACCTTCACAGCCCTGAATAACCATCTCCTCAAAATCCCAGCCTTTTCTTACCAGCAGAGCTACACCACCACAACCTCTTCCTTCCCTCTCTTTCCTCATAGAAAATGAATTTCCGCGTGTGTGTGTGTGAACTTACCTAGTTGTGCTTGCGGGGGTTGAGCTCTGGCTCTTTGGTCCCGCCTCTCAACAGGTGTACAGGTTCCTGAGCCTACTGGGCTCTATCATATCTACAATTGAAACTGTGTATGGAGTCAGCCTCCACCACATTGCTTCCTAATGCATTCCATTTGTCAACCACTCCGACACTAAAAAAGTTCTTTCTAATATCTCTGTGGCTCATTTGGGTGCTCAGTTTCCACCTGTGTCCCCTAGTGCGTGTGCCCCTTGTGTTAAATAGCCTGTCTTTATCAACCCTGTCGATTCCCTTGAGAATCTTGAATGTAGTGATCATGTCCCCCCTAACTCTTCTGTCTTCCAACGAAGTGAGGTTCAATTCCCGTAGTCTCTCCTCGTAGCTCATACCTCTCAGCTTGGGTACTAGTCTGGTGGCAAACCTTTGAACCTTTTCCAGTTTAGTCTTATGCTTGACTATATAGGGACCCCATGCTGGAACCGCATACTCCAGGATTGGTCTGACATATGTGGTATATAATGTTCTGAAAGATTCCTTACACAAGTTTCTAAAGGCCGTTCTTATGTTAGCTAACCTGGCATATGCTGCTGATGTTATCCTCTTGATATGAGCTTCAGGGGACAGGTCTGGCATGATATCAACCCCCAGGTCTTTCTCTCTCTCTGACTCTTGAAGTATTTCATCTCCCAAGTGATACCTTGTATCTGGTCTCCTGCTTCCTACCCCTATCTTCATTACATTACATTTGCTTGGGTTAAACTCTAACAACCATTTGTTCGACCATTCCTGCAGCTTGTCCAGGTCTTCTTGAAGCCTCAAGCTGTTCTCCTCTGTCTTAATCCTTCTCATAATTTTTGCGTCGCGTCAGCAAACATTGAGAGGAATGAGTCTATACCCTCTGGGAGATCATTTACGTATATCAGAAACAGGATAGGTCGAAGCACAGAGCCCTGTGGGACTCCACTGGTGACTTCACGCCATTCTTAGGTCTCACCCCTCACTATAACTCTCTGCTTCCTATTGCTTAGGTACTCCCTTATCCACTGGAGCCCCCTACCAGTTACTCCTGCCTGTTTCTCCAGCTTATGCATCAACCTTTCATGGGGTACTGTGTCAAAGGCTTTCCGACAGTAAATGTGGGAACCGACCTGTGAGATTTATATTTATTTAATTTATATGAATTTATATTTACGTTAATTTATATACTTCGATAGCAATTTGTATAATGATAAGTGGACTGTATTTCTGCAATAATCTCATAATCTCACAAATCGATCCTCTACACATTAGGGGGGGTTTTATTAGTTTATATATATATGCAGCCAATCAAACTACAAAATTAACTACATACATTGATGAGGTTCCTTCTCTTATAGTACAGCAGGTTAGTCCACCAGGTATAACTAGAGTGTAGACACCAAATTATCCTCTTTGAGGTAGCTTCTATCACCCAGTAACTGGTGCACATAATCTTGCATCCTCGTCTTGACCTGTCAAAAGTGCGCTAGCTGTGAAGCCAGAATCCTATATATGACAAGCTATATCAGAGAAAACACTATACAGTACATGGAACATTAAAGACCTGGCTTAATTACCTTTAGTATGAGGCGATTTCGCGTTCTAACCGGCTAACCCTATATCCTGACATTAATGGCCATAAATGAATGATAAACGGGTTTCGGATAGACACTTAACTTGTATTTGTAGACAGCGTGTTGACAATGGTACACCTTTGGGTTCCATAACACTACGTCCAAGTAAATTTAACAGGAGCCGAATTTGCTCCCGTGTGAGCCTCTGGTCTCAATAAACAATGGCTGCCCTCCTTCCCCACTCTGACGCCTGGCCTACTTTGTCCAGATTTCAGAAAGTGATAGAAGGGTCACATTTACTCTACTTTAATATTGATAATTAAGTTAATTTATATAAGATGTTTTTATGATGGTAAAGTCCAAAGACTAATGTATTTAAGAACAATTCCCAGCAGAATAGCTGGTGAATTATAATAGTATGTGGTGATGATATCCCGTTTTCTTTAGACGGTAATTCCACTACAAGTTACGTTTTCTATGGGTAACTTGTTGGTAATACAGCTCTTATCTGTCTGTATGAAATAAATGGTGTCGGATTTTCCGACATAATTCCCCAGGGGCTGCTCACGGGTCGAAGTCCTCTTTAGAACAGACGAACACCGATACTCCTCCTTCGAATTATTTGATTAATTTGATGTTAGTAGTTAGTAATCACACATTTGTGCGTCTGTTCGTACAGGACGGATGTCCCGTACTAGAGTTGCAGGGGTTAGAAGTCTAATGCAATTTCATTTCCCTGTCAACTCTTGAAAGGCTAATATTCAAGCCTTATTACATATTATTTTACCCAGAAGACTGGATGTGATCAAGTACTACAGTCAAGTATGATTCAGGGACTGCAGTGAGATCAGTGACATTAGATATAACTTGAAGTTTGTTCAGGTAACTGGTCACTGATATATAAACACTGAGGCCCATGGAATACATCTTGATTAAATAATAAATGTATCAAATCAGTCATCAGATTTATTGGGGTTTAATTTAGTTAATTGATTCAGATGATTGAATAGCTCATCATTAAAGTAAAGTATGGTTCTGAGACTGCAGTGGGTTCAGTGACATTGGTCGCAGTGACTTGTAGCTGTTTTAGGCTACTGTTCACTGATTTGCCACTGAGGCCTCATGAACTCATCTTCAGCTTTAAATGATGATACTAACATCAACCTCTGTTGGTATAGTCAGCTGTAATCTCCTTAGTATAATGCTACTGGAGAAATATAATCAGCTGACAAATTTAGTTTCTACTGGTATTGTTTATCTGCAGGCATAGGTCTCCTCAGGCTTGATACTGGGCCTGAGAGTAATTTACCTCCTGCAGAGTTTAACATGGTTATACCCTGATATTTAGTAGGGCTACCGATGAATCGATGGCAATAGTCTGTCCCTACAAGGAGACCGAAGTCGTTGAGGTGATCAGACTTAATATTATCTGCCAATTTTATTCCTCTATTTCTCAGGAATTTGGCTGTTGCTCTCAGACCTTGAACTTGTAGGTCTACTGGTATTTTGTCCACCACAATGGCTTGTACTCGACAGACGTACCTGCCTAAACGTACTGATGGTTGTACCACCTGGTAGACTTGAGGTCCTGCATCTGTTACAAACCCTGAGATGTTGAATGACGTCTGGGCTACAGGCCTTAATTGTAATTCATCTGCCAGCTTTTTAGTGATATATGTTCTCTGGGATCCTTGGTCAAACAACCCACGGGTATGGACCTTGGCCCTCTTATTCAGGATGGTAATTTGGGCAGTAGGCAAAGTCGTATTACCTTTAGACTTTGCCGATTGGACACTGTTTGTTTGTTGCACCTTGCAGTACTGTACTGTGGTGGGAATGCTATCTTCCACCTTGGGGTTTGGAGACGTTGTTTTGGTGTCTCTGCACAATGCTGCATGGTGCTGACCTTTGTTACACCTATTACAGGTGTGTAATTGGGTATCACAGTCGTTGATGTTATGTTTCCTGAGGCACCTCGTGCAATGTTGCAAATCTTTGAGTCGCTCAACACGGGCGTCACTATCAGGATAATTAGAGCAGTGGTACATTGAATGTTTCTCATTGCAGAACAAACATGTTCCATAGCTTCCAGTACCCTTTGGTGTCACGTTCTTGGGTGACACAGTAACTATAGGCTTGGAGGGTCCAACTGCATATACGCCCACACTGCCACTGTTCCACTTTGGTGTTGAATTATATTGTCTAGATTGATTTGGAGTACCTTTGGTACTCTGTGGTTTACTATTATTGGTTTCTGAGGGTTTACTTGGTGGTTTTAATTTGTCATGTGTTCGTAATTGATGAACTACTGACTTTAAACCTTCAGATATTTCATTCATAGATAAGATGCTTTTATTGTAATGAGCACTCATTTGTCTCAATATGTCCCTAGGTATTTTCTCCTGGACAATTATTTTCAAGACCCACTCAGCCCCGTTTGTATCTGCTGTCAGGCTGAGGGCATTGATCAATGATTCTACCTCCAGCTTGAAGACTTGGAGTGAATCAGCTGAAGCCTCCGGTGGGGGTAAATGCAACAGCTCATGAACTAAATGTGATGTTCTTACTTCTGGATCAGCATAATTATCCTTGAGGAGTTTTACTGCCAGATCATAGCCGTCATTAGTTAATCTCAGATGGGATACTACTGTTTTAGCCTCACCTGATAATTGGCCTTGCAAATAAGAGAATTTACTACTCTTTGGTAAAGATTGTTTTGAGTCTACAAGGTCAACGAATTTGTTCCAAAATTCGTCCCAATCTTCCTCATCTTTTCCTGAGAAAGTGGGTAAATTAATTGGAGGGAGTCGAGCTTCTGCTTGACTCGTATTAGATGCAACTGTTGTTGTTGTTGCTGTTGCCTTGTTCTGGGCAATTAATTTGACATAAGGCTGTAACGTGGCCTGAGTGTGATCTTCATAATTCGCAAGATCAACCATAATGTCGTCTATTTCTGTTTCTGATAAATTAGTGTTGGCAAGTTCAGCCACATATGTTGCTATTTGGCATTTGATTTGCTCAAATTTACCTGCAGCTGCTTGATAATAGCTTTCCAGGTCAGCATAATCAACTGTTGATTGTTGTGACAAATCTTCACATTTCTTGATCTGTCTTGTTAAGTGGCCTTTAAGACCTGCAAGGGTTCTTTTCATTCTCCCTGCATTATCCATACTGGCTAGTTGGTGAAGCCTTGTGGGGCTTGTACTTAAGCTGCTCATAATACTGAACAAGCTCTAATGGTAGCCTAGGGTAAATTCTGAACTCACTAGGCAATAATCCTACCTCTACTAGAGGTTAGCACTTAAAATTAATACACATTATATATATATATACAATCATACACACTAATGATTTGAGTGATAAACCAGTGTCACTGGAAGTACCTTTAGGTTAGCTCTTCTATATCACCCTAGGATGGTAGAGACACTAATTAATCACTCAAAGGTGTAATGATCATAAGTAAATTATTATATATACACAACTCAACTCGAGTTGATAAAAATTACACCCAAAATAGGGTCTGGACCATTCATTAATGGTGTTAGATTATTGAATATAGTACAACTGACTATAGTAATAATGGGACTAGGATGAACGATAATAGTTCAACTAGTCAAAGGTTAATATCCTACCCTGTTGTGGGTTGGCAATTAGTAAATATTATACTGTGAACACTAGTGCAATATATTAAATAATTCTCTATTTTGGAGAAATAATATACACAATTATTGTTAATAGCCTCTTAATTAGCCTCTATGAAACTTCTAATATTATCAAGAAGTATTAAATATTATTAGTGACCTCGCGAAATAAACTCCACAAAATTCGTAGATAATCTCTCGCGAAATGTAACACCACGAAATCCGTGAACAATCTCGCGACACAGTCACTAATTTGGCTGGTTTTAAATGTTAGCGCTGTCATTTCACGAAATAACACGCCACCAAATATCTGTGGGTGTGCATGAAACCGCTGACGAAGCTGAACTGGGCTGAGGGAGGCTCCTGAGCTCCCTCGAGGCTTCGCCGCTGTCTTTGACTGGCTGGCCTTGTTTAAATAACACTGCACTAGTATATTTAATGAATCCACTGGTTAACTGGTTCATCCGGTACTAAGATGACCAAATGTGGGTTCAAAGGACCAAATATTCCGGTTCCGAAGGTCCAAATAATGTGGGAACCGACCTGTGAGATTTATATTTATTTAATTTATATGAATTTATATTTACGTTAATTTATATACTTCGATAGCAATTTGTATAATGATAAGTGGACTGTATTTCTGCAATAATCTCATAATCTCACAAATCGATCCTCTACACATTAGGGGGGGTTTTATTAGTTTATATATATATGCAGCCAATCAAACTACAAAATTAACTACATACATTGATGAGGTTCCTTCTCTTATAGTACAGCAGGTTAGTCCACCAGGTATAACTAGAGTGTAGACACCAAATTATCCTCTTTGAGGTAGCTTCTATCACCCAGTAACTGGTGCACATAATCTTGCATCCTCGTCTTGACCTGTCAAAAGTGCGCTAGCTGTGAAGCCAGAATCCTATATATGACAAGCTATATCAGAGAAAACACTATACAGTACATGGAACATTAAAGACCTGGCTTAATTACCTTTAGTATGAGGCGATTTCGCGTTCTAACCGGCTAACCCTATATCCTGACATTAATGGCCATAAATGAATGATAAACGGGTTTCGGATAGACACTTAACTTGTATTTGTAGACAGCGTGTTGACAATGGTACACCTTTGGGTTCCATAACACTACGTCCAAGTAAATTTAACAGGAGCCGAATTTGCTCCCGTGTGAGCCTCTGGTCTCAATAAACAATGGCTGCCCTCCTTCCCCACTCTGACGCCTGGCCTACTTTGTCCAGATTTCAGAAAGTGATAGAAGGGTCACATTTACTCTACTTTAATATTGATAATTAAGTTAATTTATATAAGATGTTTTTATGATGGTAAAGTCCAAAGACTAATGTATTTAAGAACAATTCCCAGCAGAATAGCTGGTGAATTATAATAGTATGTGGTGATGATATCCCGTTTTCTTTAGACGGTAATTCCACTACAAGTTACGTTTTCTATGGGTAACTTGTTGGTAATACAGCTCTTATCTGTCTGTATGAAATAAATGGTGTCGGATTTTCCGACAGTAAAAAAAATGCAGTCCGCCCATCCTTCTCTTTCTTGTTCAATCTTTGTCACCTGATCGTAGAATTCTATCAAGCCTGTAAGGCAAGATTTACCTTCCCTGAACCCATGTTGATGGGTTGTCATGAAGTCTCTTCTCTCCAGATGTGTTACTAGGTTTTTTCTCACAATCTTCTCCATCACCTTGCATGGTATACAATTTAAGGACACTGGCCTGTAGTTCAGTGCCTCTTGTCTGTCACCCTTTTTAAATATTGGTACTACATTAGCAGTCTTCCATATTTCTGGTAGGTCTCCCGTTTCCAGTGACCTACTATACACTATGGAGAGTGGCAAGCAAAGTGCTCCTGCACACTCTTTCAATACCCATGGTGAGATTCCATCCGGCCCAACAGCTTTTCTCATATCCAGCTCCAATAGGTGTTTCTTGACCTCATCTCTTGTAATTTCGAACTTTTCCAAATTCACCTGGTTTGCTGCCACCTCTCCTACCGCCGTGACTTCTCTCTGTTCTATTGGAAAGACCTCCTGGAACCTTTTTTTTTTTTTTTTTTTTTTTTTTTTTTGAGATATATACAAGAGTTGTTACATTCTTGTACAGCCACTAGTACGCGTAGTGTTTCGGGCAAGTCCTTAATCCTACGGTCCCTGGAATACGATCCCCTGCCGCGAAGAATCGTTTTTTCATCCAAGTACACATTTTACTGTTGCGTTAAACAGAGGCTACAGTTAAGGAATTGCGCCTAGTAAATCCTCCCCGGCCAGGATACGAACCCATGACATAGCGCTTGCGGAACGCCAGGCGAGTGTCTTACCACTACACCACGGAGACTGCAATGTCGAGACTGAGACTTTTGTTGAGTTCTTCACACACCTCTTTGTCATTCTCTGTGTACCTGTCCTCGCCCACCCTAAGTTTTATCACCTGTTCCTTCACTGTTGTCTTCCTCCTGATGTGACTGTGTAGTAGCTTTGGTTCGGTCTTGGCTTTGTTAGCTATATAATTTTCATACCTTTTCTCAGCTGCTCTTCTCACACTAACATACTCGTTCTCTGGTATCTCTCTCTACTTTCTGGTGTTCTGTTATTACGGAAGTTCCTCCATGCCTTTTTGTTCAGCTCCTTTGCTTTCATACATTCCCTATTAAACCACGAATTCTTCCATTGCTTCTCTGTTTTTCCTGTTGGGCTGGGACAAACCTGCTTACAGCTTTCTGACATTTTTGGGTGACATAGTCCATCATGTATTGTACGGACTTGGTTCCGAGTTCTGTGTCCCAATGTATATCCAATAGGAATTTATTCATCTCCTCATAGTTTCCCTATCGGTACGCCAGCTCTTTGTTTCCCAGTTCTTTTTTGGGGGTGATAATTCCTAGCTCAACGAGGTACTCAAAGCTCAGTACACTGTGATCACTCATTCCCAAGGGGGCTTCCAACTTAACTTCCCTTATATCCGACTCATTTAGGGTTAATATCAAATCAAGCAAGGCTGGTTCATCCCCTCCTCTCGTTCTTGTCGGTCCCTTGACATGTTGACTTTGAAAGTTTCTTGTTGCCACATCCAGCTGCTTAGCTCTCCATGTGTCTGGGCCTCCATGTGGGTCTCTGTTCCCCCAATCTATCTTCCCATGGTTGAAGTCTCCCATGATTAGAAGTCTGGATCCGTTCCTGCTAGCCACAGAAGCTGCTCTCTCTATTATATTGATGGTGGCCAAGTTGTTTCTATCATATTCTTGTCTGTGTTTTTTGTCCTTCGGTGGGGGGTTATGTATGACTACTATTATAGTTTTCTGTCCTCCAGTTGCTATGGTGCCTGATATGTACTCACTGAAACCTTCACAGTTCTGAATTACCATCTCTTCGAAACTCCAACCTTCTCTTAGTAGCAGAGCTACACCACCTCCTCCTCTCCCTTCTCTCTCTTTCCTCACTACATAGTAACCCTGTGGAAACACTGCGTTTGTTATGGTTTTCGTTAACTTTGTTTTTGTGAGTGCTATTATGTCTGGGTTTTCTTCTAGTGCCCATTCTCCAGGTTCAATTGTTTTATTTGAAATCCCATCAATGTTAGTGTACATCGCCTTGAAGCTCACTTTCTTCTGTTCATTTGCATGTCCCTTTCTTGGCGAGCATTCTGCTGGTGTGGGAAGCTGTTCCGTGGGTGAGAGGATCTGTGAGGTGGTTTGCAGGGTCTCAGAGGACTTTGGGGTGGGGGGTGTTGGTTTAAGGGAATGGGGGACAGGTAGGGTGTGGGTTAAGGAGGTAGGGGGGACATGGAGGATACGGGGTCAGGGGGGGGGGGGGAGGGAGAGGGATGGTATGGGATGAAGGGGAGGGGGGAAAGGTGGGAGGGGAGACGTGATGGGAATGGGGAAGGGGTGTCAGGGTCAGAATGGGGTGGGGGGGGGGAGGGAGGGTTGGGTGGGGGCAGGTAGGGTGAGGGGAAGGGAGGGTTTCTATGCAGAGGGGGGTGGTGGTGTTCCCCCCCCCCCCTCTGGTGTTGCTGGGATGCTGGTTTTGGGTTCTGATCTTGTCTCTGGGACTGTTGTGTTGAGGGCTGTGATTTCCTGGTTTGCTCCTCTCTCCCTGTGCTTCCTCCTTGCCTCTGCTGCCCTGGCTGTCTTCTCCTTCGTCCTGTCCCTCTGCAGGAATACTTTTTTGTATCCCTCCATATGCTGCAGATGACTCTTCCTTTCGAGAATGTCCTCCTTCATGGTTTCGTTTTTAAACACCACCTTTACAAGTCGGTTTCTGTCCTTGTTGTACCAGCCCAACCTGTAAACCTTCTCAATGTTATGTAAAGCCCCTTCCATCTGTAACCCCTTCAGTAGCCCATGTACTGCCTCTCTATACTTGCCATTCCTTTCTTGCCTGTTGGATCCTTCCTGTTCTTTGATGCCTACAACTACCACTGATATTTTTCTCTCCAGCAGTTGAGTGGTGCACCTTGCTGCTTCGTGTGATGTAGCTGCCTGCATCGCTACCTCCCTCACTGTGTCCATTGCTTCTGAGCTCTTTTTCAGTATATCCTCAAATGTATCAGGTACAGAGGCATTTCCTTCCAATGTAACATTCCCACCTTCCCTTTGGATGATAATCTGATGCTCGGTCTCTTTATTTTTCTCTGTGAGAGATTTCATCTCCTCCCTTGCTGATGCTAGCTCACTTTGCAGATTGTTAATTGTAATCCTCATTTCATTCATCTCCCTCCTGAATTCTTCCAGAACTTGGGTTAGCAATTCCTTCGTTTGATCTCCCTGGCTGCTTCCCGTATCCCTGTTGCGGCCTTCTGCCATTTTGCCCCTTGTCAAGAGAGAGAGAGAGAGCAAGAGAGAGAGAGAGAGAGAGAGAGAGTAAGAGAGCAAGAGAGAGAGAGAGCAAAAGAGAGCAAGAGAGAGCGAACAAGAGAGAGCAAGAGAGAGAGAGCAAGAGAGAGAGAGAGAGAGAGAGAGAGAGAGAGAGAGAGAGAGAGAGAGAGAGAGAGAGAGAGAGAGAGAGAGAGAGAGAGAGAGAGAGAGAGAGAGAGAGAGAGAGAGAGAGAGAGAGAGAGAGAGAGAGAGAGAGAGAGAGAACGTGTGTGCGAGTGGGATGGGATAAAGAGGAGGTGAGGTGTTCAGCTAACGGCTGGGGCCTCGTAGCCTGGTGGATAGCGCGCAGGACTCGTAATTCTGTGGCGCGGGTTCGATTCCCGCATGAGGCAGAAACAAATGGGCAAAGTTTCTTTCACACTGAATGCCTCTGTTACCTAGCAGTAAATAGGTACCTGGGAGTTAGTCAGCTGTCACGGGCTGCTTCCTGGGGGTGGAAGTCTGTTCGAGGACCGGGCCGTGGGGACACTAAAGCCCGAAAATCATCTCAAGATAACCTCAAGATACGGCAGGTAAGAGAGGTGGAAGAGACGGGGTAAGAGAGGGGGGGTGGATTATGAGAGGTTTTATCTCCTTTCCACTGAAGGTGTTAATCCCTTCTAGCCTGTGTGTGCGTGCATACGTACGTGGGCTTGAGTGCGTGCGTGTGTGCGTGCGTGCATACGTACGTGGGCTTGAGTGCGTGCGTGTGTGCGTGCGTGCATGTACGTGCGTGCGTGCGTGTGCGTGTGTCACTAGTTCCCGTAAGCGGTAACTTCTACCCAGAATGAGCCACACCAAGATTTTAAATATATATACTATCCTGAACAAGAATTTGATAATATTTTACCTCACACTGTACACCTGATTACTTGACCAGAGAGGGGGTACATACCAGTATGTTTCCCGCTCACACAACTAGATGAGTAATGATGATGTATGTTTCACGATGGTGCTCCGTCGTCGCCTTTCCACTTGGTGATTCTCTAAGTGCTAGTAGATTGACGATGTCGATTCTTTCTACACAAATCTCTGGAGTCACAGTCACCACCCAACAAACACAGTCAGCAGTTCCACGGCGGGCCGTCCCCACCTGGCCGTCAGGTCAGGTCAGGTCACTACGCGGTCCTCCACACCGTATGCACCGGTGATTCCACAAGCTATACTTTCTTTTTTTATGCGCTATCGCTAGCGATATGACTATGCTATGTAGCACCCTGCTAGCTACACACTGCGAGAGGCCAAATACTATGATCTAGCCTCAAAAATCCTTCAGTGTCCCGAGAAATTGACAAATTTCCGCGGACCTTGCTAATCGCGTGTGTCTCCTACCGTCGCTGGCCTACTTGTGTGTGTGTGTGTGTGTGTGTGTATACTCACCTAGTTGTGTTTGCGGGAGTTGAGCTCTGGCTCTTTGGTCCCGCCTCTCAACTGTCAATCAACTGGTGTACAGATTCCTAAGCCTACTGGGCTCTATCATATTTACATTTGAAACTGTGTATGGAGTCAGCCTCCACCACATCACTGCCTAATGCATTCCATCCGTTAACTACTCTGACACTGAAAAAGTTCCTTCTAACGTCTCCTACCGTCGCTGGCCTATTTGTGTGTGTGTGTGTGTGTGTGTGTATACTCACCTAGTTGTGTTTGCGGGAGTTGAGCTCTGGCTCTTTGGTCCCGCCTCTCAACTGTCAATCAACTGGTGTACAGATTCCTGAGCCTACTGGGCTCTATCATATTTACATTTGAAACTGTGTATGGAGTCAGCCTCCACCACATCACTGCCTAATGCATTCCATCCGTTAACTACTCTGACACTGAAAAAATTCCTTCTAACGTCTCTGTGGCTCATGTGGGTACTCAGTTTCCACCTGATGATGCTATACCGATGATGATACTTTTCAAAACGCTTGTGCTCTCTAGAGTGGAGTACTGCTGCACAATGACAGCCCCTTTCAAAGCTGGAGAAATTGCTGACCTGGAGAGCGTGCAGAGATCCTTTACTGCTAGAATCCACTCAGTAAAACATCTAAATTACTGGGACCGACTAAAGAGCCTAAATCTGTACTCCCTTGAGCAGAGGCGGGAGAGATACATAATAATTTACACGTGGAAAATAATTGAGGGGCTGGTCCCAAACCTGCACACAGAAATAACATCACATGAGACCAGGAGGCATGGCAGGATGTGCAGAATGCCCCCGTTGAAAAGCAGAGGTGCAACAGGTACTCTGAGAGAGAACTCTATCAACATCAGAGGCCCGAGACTGTTCAACACGCTTCCGCTACACATAAGGGTCATAACTGGCCGACCCCTCACAGTGTTCAAGAGAGAACTGGATAAGCACCTCCAAAGGATACCTGATCAACCAGGCTGTGACTCATACGTCAGGCTGCGAGCAGCCACGTCTAACAGCCTGGTTGATCAGTCCAGCAACCAGGAGGCCTGGTCGACGACCGGGCCGCGGGGACACTAAGCCCCGGAAGCACCTCAAGGTAAGGTAACCTCACGGTAGGTAACCTGTGTCCCCATGTTCGCGTCCCACCAGTGTTGAATAATTTATCCTTGTTTACCCGGTCGATTCCTCTGAGGATTTTGTAGGTTGTGATCATGTCTCCCTTTACTCTTCTGTCTTCCAGTGTCGTAAGGTGCATTTCTCGCAGACTTTCCTCGTAACTCATGCCTCTTAGTTCTGGGCCTAATCTAGTGGCATACCTTTGGACTTTTTCCAGCTTCGTCTTGTGCTTGACAAGATACGGACTCCATGCTTGGGCTGCATACTCCAGGATTCGTCTTACATATGTGGTGTACAAGATTCTGAATGATTCCTTACACAGGTTCCTGAACGCTGTTCTGATGTTAGCCAGCCTCGCATATGCCGCAGACGTTATTCTTTTTATGTGGGCTTCAGGAGACAGGTTTGGTGTGATAACAACTCCTAGATCTTTCTCTCTGTCCGTGTCTTTAAGTACTTCATCTCCTATTCTGTATCCTGTGTCTGGCCTCCTGTTTCCACTGCCTAGTTTCATTACTTTGCATTTAATCGGGTTGAACTTCAACAGCCATTTGTTGGACCATTCATTCAGTCTGTCTAGGTCATCTTGTAGCCTCCTACTATCGTCCTCAGTTTCAATCTTCCTCATAATTTTTGCATCATCGGCAAACATTGAGAGAAACGATTCTATACCCTTTGGAAGATCATTTACATATATCAGAAACAGTATAGGTCCAAGGACTGACCCCTGCGGGACTCCACTCGTAACGTCTCGCCAATCTGAGACCTCGCCCCTCAAACTGACTCGTTGTCTCCTGTTGCTTATGTACTCCTGTATCCAACGGAGTACCTTCCCCTTCACTCCAGCCTGCATCTCCGGCTTTTTCCCTAGCCTCTTGTGTGGTATTGTATCAAAGGCTTTCTGGCAATCCAAAAATATGCAGTCTGCCCACCCTTTTCTTTCTTGCCTTATTTTTGTTGCCTGGTCATAGAATTCAAGTAACACTGTGAGGCAGGACCTGCCATTCCTGAATCCATGTTGGTGCTGTGTTACAAAGTGTGTGTGTGTGTGTGTGTGTGTGTGTGTGTGTGTGTGTGTGTGTGTGTGTGTGTGTGTGTGTGTGTGTGTGTGTGTGTGTGTGTGTGTGTGTGTGTGTATGTGTGTGTGTGTGTGTGTGTGTGTGTGTGTGTGTGTGTGTGTGTGTGTGTGTGTGTGTGTGTGTGTGTGTGTGTGTGTGTGTGTGTGTGTGTGTGTGTGTGTGTGTGTGTGTGTGTGTGTGTGTTAGTGTGTGTGTTAGTGTGTGTGTTTGTGTGTTTATGTGTGTGTGAGTGTATGGATACGGTTATGTGTGTGCGAGTGAGTGTGAGTTTCTGAGTGACAAATAGTGCGGAGTATCATGTTATATCCACCTGAATATTAGACAAAACCTTGCCTGGTAACGATGGTGTCAATTTGTGCAGTCAAACTCTTCGACAGTAACTTGTTGTTCCCCCATGTACTGGAGAGGGCAACTCTCGAGTACATGTCCTCTCCCTCCCGCATCGACTGTTCTCCAAATGCGTTTTATCAAGAAGTGGAAAGAGGGTTTATAATTTATTTATTTTAGTACTGATAATTAAGTTGGTTCAAGGGAAAATGTTTTCATGAAGTGTACCGTCCAGAGACTGATGTTTTAATAAGAATTCCCAATATTATTAGCTGGTGAATTTAATGGCTACATGGCAATGATTTCCTTGTTATCTTCAGGGGAAAATTTCACTGTAGCTTCGTTTTCTTTGAGTCATTAAAACACTATTTATCGTGTTAATTAATAAGTACAAAACAGCAGAAATATTATCTGCCTATTGTAATAAATGTTAGTAAATGGTGTCGGTTTTTTTGACATGTGTGTTTATATATTCCGTTGTCTTTGCTGAGTCAAGCATAAACTCGTAAGGCCAGCATTTCGACCATCATTTGTTTATTGCTGTCACTCATTTTCTCTCGTGTTTTTAAATATATACGCGTAAAAAATTTTGAATTCACTTCGTAAATTTCCTTATTTAGTCCATTAAACTTACTACTCTGAGACTTAAAAAGATATTTCTTGACATCCCTTTGACTCATCTGTCTTTTTAGTTTCCAATCATGTCCTCTCGTTCGACTGTTAATTAATTTTAACATTCTTCTATATCTACTTTGTAAATCCCCTTAATATCTTGCACGTCGCTATCACGTAGCCCCTATTCCTTCTTTCCTCCAGTGTTGTGATGTTCAGTTCTCTCAGAGTTTCTTTATAGCTCTGTCCCCTTAGCTCAGGAGCGAGGCGCAATCGACTGTCGTGGATTGTCGTGGCGCACTCGACTAAGGCGCATCCTAGACGTAAGTTCGAACCCTCATCACGGCCCTTGTAGATTTGTTCATTATCAGGAGCGAGACTTGTTGCATATGTTTGCACCTTTTAAAGTTTTTTCCTTTAAGTAGGGGTTAAAGTCATTCCATCATACTCAATAATGAGTCTCAAAGTATTTCTACAGCGTTCGGAAGAGATCTTTGTATATGTTCCTGAATGATAACGAAACGTTTACTAGTAACGCAAATGCTACCCTAGTTATTCTGCTGGTGTGTGCCTCTAGTATAGATTCCCAGTTATGTCCACGCCTAAGGTTTTCTCTTTTTCAGAAATTGGAAGTTGCCTTCCCTTTATATTGAGCTGCATTTGAGATCTCTTTCCTCTGATTCTAGTCCACATAACCTTGCATTTGTCAGGGTTAAAGTCTAGTAGCAATTTCTCTGACTATCTATGGATATTTTCCAGTTCATCTTGTAAGGTATTGAAGTCCTCCTCATTTGTGATTAGTCTACTTAGCAATTCATCATCAACAGACATTGACAAGAATGAGCTTGCTCCGCTGCTAGATTGCATTCATATATTAGGAACAGGATAAGCCCCTATTACTGACACTTGAGGTACTCAACTCACTACCTTTCTCCAGTTTGAAAGCTCTCCTCTTACTATGAATCTTTGCCTCCTCCAAAGGCCCTCTATCACCCACTTTAGTAATCTTGTTGATACACCAGTCTGTTTTCGTAGTTTACATAAGAGTTCCCCTAGAGTACATGTTATGAATAGCGACAAAAGCTTTCTTGCAATGAAGGAGAATGCAGTGTATGTATCTCTCTCCGGTTATATTGTCCTAATTGGAGTGAGGGTAAAATTCGGCAAAGACCCATGCAACACCATCAATTTACAGAAATTATAAGAGAGACCAGTTGTGCAGATACGCTGTACCTCAAATGGAGAGGAGTATCTCACCACACCAGTCTCCAGACGAACATATCTCCCGTCACTGGGTCGTCAGCCTTGCTCAAATGTGTGAACCATCTTCTAGAGAAATGACGGCTGTGGTCCTCTATAAATATTGAGTATGTTAGTGTTAGTAGGGTGTAGGGTCTCGAAACCCAGAGCCGGTACCAAATAATCAGCAAAGTGACAATAATGGCAGAATAAATAGGGGGTGGGGCAGAACTTAGGGAAATGCTGACGAAAAGACTCTGGTACTAATATATATTCAATAAACTTGCTTACCAATACACAATGAGCTTGCCCTTGCGTTAATCAAGAGTGTAACGATAAATCTACTCAACCCGTACACAGCAGGAATCGTTCCCATCACTCTGGTATGAGAAGATACTCGGTCTCGCCCCCACTTGCTTGGGTCACTGTGAACTAAGCCGAACACTATGGAACACTCTGACACGTTCGGCATATGTTACTTGCAGTAAAGGGATGTTGATTTCCGGTCCACACGGGACACTCGGGGCAGTGCACAACAATACACATGAAATGCACAATTACAAATCATTGCGCCAAAATGTACACAGCATAAATCATTGAGTTTTAAATTATAAATGAGTCAGTTATCCGTCACTGAGACATTAAACATAAACTAACTAAACGCACGTCACCGAGATGATAATTATAAATGAGTTAAGAACACGTCACTAAGACACAAATCATAAATTAATTAAACACACATGATTCATACAATCATAAATGAATTAAACTCACATCACTGAGACAATAATAATGAATTAAATAATAACATTTTTGAGGCATTATTCACAAATGAACTAAACACAACACTGAGACAATAATGCAATAAATAAATATCACACGACGCTAAGACGTCAACACAACAATGATAATTCAGTAACAAAGTTGGGAGTGTGTATGTAACCAATTTAGAGGTGAGAGGTATGTGCAGCACGGTGAACTCACATTACCACACTCACACCCTCCAGTTTACTTCATACGTGTTGCAGGTATTTGATGACATATTTGTCAAGCGGGTTGCTGATCACAGGATTAGCACAATGAAAGAATATTAATTATAAGTATAGAGACTGTACATACAGCAGGCTGGCCTGATATGAGTAGTGAAGTTGAGGACTACGGCGATGCACGCCACCTGCCAGGTGGCACTCAGGTGAGTGCCACCTGACAGGTGGCGCGCGTCGTCGTAGTCCTCAAGGGATTTTTGGGGATTTTCCTGGAAGTTTGGCGTGTTTCGGATGCGTGTGAGCGTCCTGTGTTTGGGTATGTGGTCAGGAAAGAGAGTAAGTTATGTTGTTGGGTGTCAGGTGTTGCGCGTCGTCATAGTCGCAGCGCGTCGCCGTAGTCAGAGAGTGTTTTGGGGGAATTTCCCGGAAGTTTGGCGCGTGTCGGACGCGGTCTCGAGTGGCGGGTGAGCAGGTGTACCGCGTCGCTCTAGTCACAAAGGGGATTTCTGGGAAGTCGTAAGAAAATAGAAGGATAAGAGGAAGGAGTAAATGAATATGTATGTGTGTTTTGCGTAGACTTAATCCTGTGTGCGGATAATAATTTTGTTGATCGTGAGATTGCGTGTAGATGCGAGGAGACCCAACACAGTCTGTTATGTTGTTTGAGGTGGGGGAGGGGTATGGGATGGATGGAGGGAGGGAAGGGTGAGTGGGAGCTTCCCCTCGTCGGCGTGAGACTGCTCTGGGTCATTATGCAGTTAGACAAAACCATTAACTCCCCTACAGGAAGCCCTTAAGTGGGGTTGTAAGAAATGCATGGAAAAGACACGCGAGTGGCACTTGGCTTTTTCTGTGTGTTCGGGTCATGAAAGAGTGAAGCCACCCTCGTTGTGAGACTGCAGTGGGTCATTATGCGGTTAGACAAACCATTAACTCCCCCTACAGGAAGTGCTAAGTGTGAGAGGATGAGAGAGTAGACTCCAGCAGGAGGACTGTGTACCATTACCCTTGGCGTTTTTCAATGTCTGCGGAGGGGTGTGCGTACGGGTCACAGGTTAGAGGCTGACTGAAAGACTTTCCAAGTAGCTTGGTTATTTCTCCTCTGACACGGCGGAAGTGGTTGGGGCATCCATTACCAATGCGTTTCGCTACGGTCCGCGACTCTCTCTCTCTCTCGCTCTGTCTCTCTCTCTCTCTGTCTCGCTGTCTCTCTCTGTCTCTCTGTCTCTCTCTCTCTCTCTCTCTCTCTCTCTCTCTCTCTCTCTCTCTCTCTCTCTCTCTCTCTCTCTCTGTCTGTCTCTGTCTCTGTCTCTCTCTCTCTCTCTCTCTCCCTCTCTATAGTCCACCACACGTCTCTTCACTTAGTAAACTCAGTCAAAGTCCGGAGGTTAGCGTTTTACTAAAACCTGAATGAATGTGCCAGCCGTACCCTCCCCCAGTCCACCCCCACAAACCCTTACCCCTACCACCCCCTCCATGGTCGAACCATCACTGCCCCCTTCCCAGACCGGATGTTCTGTTCTAAGCCTTAGTATCACCATAAGCATAATATGGAAAACACAATCTTGTTACTATTATTTAATTGTCTTGTTCATTATCCCGAGTTCAACACTCTCTCTCTCTCTCTCTTAAGGCCTACATTATCCAATGTAAACAGTCCGGATGAGCTCTGGGTTAAGTCTGTTTTCAGTTCTTATAACAAGTCTGCTTTTTCAGTTCTTATAACATTTGAAAATGTAAGCGTGGTTACTCATTCCGTCTCGTCGCATCTCGTTAGGGACTGACCTTGAGTCTTTCCATAGCGCGAGTTTTCACTCATCATCAACCATTAGTAATCGTTCGATCCAACAGAAAAAACAGAGACTCGTGTTAACATAATAGGTGAAAAAAGTTAATCTTTCTCTTATTTCGTTTTATTCAATGACTGGTAGACACTTACATATTTATCTTGGTAAAACAAAACATAATAACTGTCAGACAGACAGACAGACAGACAGACAGACAGACAGACAGACAGACAGACAGATATATGGTGATAGCATAATCTTTCTTTTATTACGTTTTATTCAATGACTGGTAGACACTTACATATTTATCTTGGTAAAACAAAACATAATAACTATCAGACAGACAGAGACATATCACTCAGCCTAATGCAGTTATCAGCGGAGTTTCAAAAAGTTTTTTCTAGCTTTAGGCTTAGATTTTAGATTTTTGCTGGGTTTTTCTATAGTTAGACGATCATCATTTCGTTTAATCTGACGTTTGGGTGGGGGAGGTGCGATTATTTCACGCTCAACCTCGCTATCACACTCGCTGTCACTATCACTGGTGGTGTCAATAAAGCGGGATCTATTAAGATCGTCACCAACTCGTATCCTTCGTAGAGGGGTAAAGTTTTCGTCATCACTGCTTATTAACACAGTCTGAGACATTGTGTTACACTCATCACGAGCTCTAGCCCGAGATGTAGCTTTGTGTGAACTTAGTTTAGAGTTGTGGGATGTGGAGGAGGGGCGAGAGATGGGTTCAGGGACAAGGTTTGTAGATACACCTTGGAGTGAACTAAGTTGGGGGTTGAGGAAAAGATTCACATCAACATCAGTCAGCAATCCACGTTGCTGACTGTCTGTAAGCATTATACGCTCACCCAGTAAGGCTTCTACATTCAAATCATTTTCGGTTTGAGTAGCGGGGTTGTCCTCTGAGAGAGAAATAGCGGCAAACACCGCATCATCAAGACCTCCGCTCATAGTCAAGAGATCTGGATACTCACCACTCTGTGAAATATCCTCACTCATTCTTACTACTTCTTCTTCAGTCCTATTATCCCTAGTAGTACTACTAGTAGTAGGGTCACTACTTACTCTACACCCCCAGTTAAAAGGCTGGGGGACAGCACCACTTCAACGGTGTTCATAAAATATAAAGCGTTACCATCCCTCTGATCGGCAGTAGGACTGGTTGGTACACAATGAGGGATGGAGTTACTAGTACTTCTATCACCACAATCTCCACCAGCCGGAGCAGTAGTGGGGTGTGTAGGGAGACACACTCGCGCGGGGCGTGTGGCGACACCTGTCGCGACCTGATCGCTACGGTTGGCAACACCGGTGTGTGAGGGGAGGTTGTCACCATAGTCGACTGGAGTAGGGGGAGAGGACACAGACACCTCCCCCGTGTTCGTGTGTATGTGGGTGGTTCCCAAGAATATGAAGATGTTCCCTCCAGAGGTGGATCTGGTGGGACCGCTGCTGCTGCTGCTGCTGCTGCTGCTGCTGCTCACACAACCGCGGGCTTTCTCCAGATAATCTAAAAAAAAAGTTTACATTACTAGCATAACACACACACACACACACACACACACACACACACACACACACATACACACACACACACACACACACACACACACACACACACTCTCACTCTTCACAATATTGTTATTGTTTGTTACATCAACATTAGCAAACAACAACAACAAGCATCTTAGCACAATATGACTCAACTTAAGGGAAACGTACCTCGTATTATTGCGATGGCTTGTCCTAAGCGCTCATCGCCCTCTGAGTGAGGAGAGCCCACACCGGTGGCGGCACCAGAGGCACGTGCGGTCATCTTGGATTGGTGGGTGGGTTGGTGACTAAGTGTTTACCCTGACAGGTCAAGGGTGAGCTATATACCCCCCCGTTCACGAGGGTGCCTCCTTACCACACACCTCCAACTCCCTCAGCCTTAATAATAATAATAATAATAATAATAATAAAAATAATACATAAGGATAATATAAAAGAATCAACTTTAGATTTGTTTTTATTAAGAGATGATGGGAAGAAGTAGATGTACTACGTCTCCGTGCCATACAGGACATTTATCACATCGTGTTACACAATCCAAACATATGACCATATGCCTACACGGAATGAGAACCGTGTTTATTTCTTGAGTGAAACATACCTTACAATAAAACCTAGCTGCGCCTTGCACTGCATTCTCTTCCTCTCGTTCATCTACCTGCACTACAGGGGGAACTGGGCGGGGGAAAATAACACCTTGGGATGATAATACTTCTTAGGGAGATTGAGTTACTGCACCTGTGTCCTCACTTTCACCCACGCGATCTAAAAACCACAACATCACCTCTACACAGTTAGATTCGCTAAGGAGAGGTAATATATCCTTTTTAATCTTGAGGTATTCTCTTAGTGCACCTCGCAGGGCGATGTAAGGAAATCTTACTGTAGCAGCAAGTCCATTGTAATAATCAAGACCGTGCAGGAGCGCATTTATCAATGTTTCATCAACTGCTACTGTCGGTTGAGGAGGTGAGAAAGGGACTGCATTTTTAATGAAGGCTCGATCCTTCTTCAAGTTTAAGTATACACAGCTTGGGTAGTACCGGGCGTGGAGAGTCCAGGGGTCATCCGAAGGTATGAAGTTGACAAGACCACCACCACAATAAAAGCATCGTATATGGTCTCCAACTCCTAAGAAAAAAGAAAATATATATATAAACATTTTTTATAAATAAATAAATGAGAAAGTAAATACTAGCACGTCTCAAACAGATTGGGCTTGTGTGACTACATTAAGACAACAATAATAATGATAATAATAATAATAATAATAATAATAATAATAATAATAATAATATCTTCCAATACTTACCACAAGAGAAAAAGCCAGCACGAGATAATTCTGCCGGAGACTGACCGCACATATCAGGCCAGATGATGCCGAATGATGCCAAACGAGACTTATACCCTGCCATCTCTGGGTATTTGGGCATAGAGAATGGTAGAATTCCCGAGTTTTCCTCACTCCATTCCACAGTACCTACAATTATTAAAATAATATATATATATATATATATATATATATATATATATATATATATATATATATATATATATATATATATATATATATATATACATATATATATATATATATATATATATATATATATATATATATATATATATATATATATATATATATATATACGCTTACCGTTCCTATAAACACACTATGAAAGATATCTATGTGTTCAAACACACACACACACACACACACACACACACACACAATCTTATTATCAAGCTATTCACAATGACTATACAAGCAACGTTATTCACAGCGACTATGAGATAACACATAATTGTGATGGATACTTACAACTGTTGACTGAATTTCCATCTCTTTCCAGTTGCAGGACGGAATAGGTGAAATTCAATCCATAGGCGTAGACCATGTTGCTTAGCGTAATGCTGACATTTTCAGTACGTTTACCAGTGATGAAAGGACAGTGTGGAGCTGCAGTTACATGACGACTGCGGGGGGTGTCCTCCCCCTCCACCCATCCTCCAATTAAGGCATAACAGAAACTGTATATGCAGTAATCCATGGATTTGGTGAAGTAGAATCCATCACTGGCTAAATCCTGGGGCAAAAGCCAGTCAAGACGCCATCCCATAAAGGTGTCTAACCTCATCTGCTCACAACGCAATCGTTCCATGCTACGGAAAGTTTTGGTGCGAAAGACGTCCATGCTGGGTCGAACACTCAAAATTGTGGTAAAGGTTTGACCGTTTCCGGGGCTATTTATCCTCGAGAATGGGGTGATGCATTTCGCTACATATTCATTGAGAAATCTATGTATTAGCTTTAAGGTAAACCCAATTTGTTTAAGCAGAGGTAGTGGGAAAGATGAAATAGGTGGCTTCGCACGGATTGAAAAAAAAAAATCTAATCTGTTCTATCCAGTAGTGGATTAAAGTTTGCACTCGCTCTAAACACCGCTCGAGGGAGTAGTTTTTGTTGGAGATAAATATGATATATATATATATATATATATATATATATATATATATATATATATATATATATATATATATATATATATATTTATATATATATATATATATATATATATATATATATATATATATATATATATATATATATATATATATATTGTTGGACATTGTCTTCTGTGACGGTGACGTTATGTTCTGGTCTCGACCTTACTCTCATGGTGTGTAGAGTAAATACCTCCATGATTTGGGTGTTCATGGTAGGTCGCTCTATTCTTATGTGAATTGCCTCGAGAATTCACAATCTTCTTGCATCTTGGGTTATGTCTATTATGCAGATATTCTTGTTCAACATTTCTCTTGTTAGAGTGATGACATGAGCTTGTCTCATGCGATTCCTGAGGGGCAGCGGATTGAAGATGATGTGACAATCACCTCCTCAGCTTGGCTGGCGTCATACCTATGTACTTAGATTGAAGGTTGCATCCTTTTTTTTTTTTTTTTTTTTTTTTGAGATATATACAAGAGTCGTTACATTCTTGTACAGCCACTAGTACGCGTAGCATTTCGGGCAAGTCCTTAATCCTACGGTCCCTGGAATACGATCCCCTGCCGCGAAGAATCGTTTTTTCATCCAAGTACGCATTTTACTGTTGCGTTAAACAGAGGCTACAGTTAAGGAATTGCGCCCAGTAAATCCTCCCCGGCCAGGATACGAACCCATGACATAGCGCTCGCGGAACGCCAGGCGAGTGTCTTACCACTACACCACGGAGACTGCAAACTCCTTCGTGGGGGTAAGTGTACATGTATACAACGCTTGACTGCTGTAGAGGGTTCTCCTTCGGAACTGTTTTGATAAGGAGTTTGGAAGTCATCTTACTTTGTAGAATATTATCAGGTCTATGTTTGGTTGGGAGTAGTGCATATATATATATATATATATATATATATATATATATATATATATATATATATATATATATATATATATATATATATATATATACAGCACCGCCTTTAGATTTATTTCTATAGTGAAGGAGATGTGAAGGGATATACTAAGCTCTCCACAACTTAGAAAAAAATCACAGCTTGGTGCAAAGTCAATATAAAACCTCATTGTTGAGAATATAGTATTACACCCATCTTACTGCTAAAATGGACTATAATCCACGTTTATTAAATAATAATAAATAATAAATAAATAATATAAAATATGAAACTAAGGAGTATGGTTAATCATTAATTGGAAACTATCCCGGGAGCAATGCGCGCACGCGCGCCACACACAACGAGGAATAAAGGGGGTGGGTAGATCACACTAATTCATTACTGCCCGCTCATCGCTCCCCTGTGTTTCATCTATATCGCGTTGGGGAAAAATGAACTCCATAGCCAAAATGAACTCTGTAGAAATTCATCACGGATACATGACGGATGAGGAGTTTAACAATCGAGAGTGCTGCATTGTCTACTCCGTAAATTGTATATCATGCTCCCCCTACGGCATGTCCCAGGACATTGCTGATAAATATTCTCATGCCACCGCTTACGCCAGAACGCCATTGTATAATCTAAAGAGATGCATCAGAGAAGACCGTCCAACACCTGGATCCATTCACATCAGCAGAGACAGTCAAGGACCAAGCATAGTAGCCTTGGCGACGCAGTATGGCTTAGGGAAGCCTATTGAGAGGAATGATATTGCTCAAGCCATTACCGATAAATCAAAGGATTACTCTATGGTTAAAGGGTTGCGTGCTGATACGAAAGAAAACCGCTTGTTATACTTGACGAAACCATTAGAAGAACTCTTATTGTATATTGAAGATACCGAGATCACGAAAGTTATTCTTCCCTGGGGTGTAGGTATGTCAGGTCGGTGTGAAGATGCAGAGTGGGAAAGTACTCACCTCCCTATTATTCAAAATATGCAGGGGAGTTTAAACCCTTATAACGTCAAAGTGATTTTAGTCCGGCCCAGGGAAACAGGAACGAAACAAAACAGGAAACCCAGTAACCTTCGCACGACCGTATAAAGGGGCAGCTGGTCTCCCCTCTCCGACTCACTTCCTCTACTCTACTCATCAGATAAGATGTTGACGACTGTAGCTGGCAGCCTTTCATCTTTTTCGGAGTACTCTTACTCCGACTGCATCATCTATGATATGGACGCCTGTAGTGTGATGATGAGTGGGGTGGTTGAAGAATTATGGACTCGTTATCCCTATGCCTGCATTCATCGGAGCAAACTACCCTACAAAAATCGTGCAGAGAGAAGAGACCGAGCCCTGCCTGGAGAGATTGTCTATGGTGAACCCCCTCAATTCAACAATCGAATTGGTGATGACCCGCATCTACCTCATCTCAGCGGATTAATAACACATCACGCCGGAGGGAAATCATCTAAACCCCTGAACATGACGATGAAGGAAATCGAGACGTTATATGCTGTCGACCCGCACTACTACAGAGGCTTACAGTTGGATACAGAAGAAATGCGTCGCTATTGGTTTACAAAATCTCTGCGTAAGGCCTTTGCATTCATCTTAACAAGAGAAGAAGAATATAAAATTAACCGCATAATTTTCCCTTTTGGACTTGGGATGGGCTGTGGTCAGTACTGGAAGAGCTACAATCAAGAAGTGTGGAGACTGAAATATCTACCCATAATGATGAAGTTGGAGTGGTATTACCACCGTCGCGGGTTGAAATTTGTGATGGTTGACTCTGCAAGCAATGCAATCCCTGCAGCATTGCCTACATACGGTGTGCTTACACATAAGTTAAGTGAAGGAGTGGCCTCTGCTTATCATCGGATGAAGAACAACAACTTGAACGCAGATGTGGATGAAGCTGGAGGCGAAACTACAAAACCCCATTGCAAAGCCGTGCCTATAATAGATCTCACAGGAGATACAGAACTGATTGATTTAACAGTTGACTAGAAATATATATATAAACTATTGACTTTATTTATTTACTATTGTTACCATTTTCTATGCTTGCAATTAATAATAATAAAAAAATAATATTATACTCTGTGTTTATCTTTCCGCTTTAACAAACAGTTGAGTGTGTTTATAGATATGATAGAGGAATGAAAAAGAGTAACTGGTAACTCTATACTGTATATAATTCTTACATCCGCAAACTCGCGTTTAATAACTGTCAAGATGTGTTCAAGGTACATGCATCATAA
>NC_091220.1:26386910-26479410 GCF_040958095.1 Procambarus clarkii
ATTTAAAAAATATCTTTGGACTTTCCACATTCCTTCTAAGGCGTCAGTAAAAACGTTAAAGACCATGTCGGATACATCACCATTCAGTTTCTGACTGTGCTAGGGAGCCATACGAGGAACCATCGAACTTTTAACAATATCAAATAAGTGATTACCATATTTATATTTACAGGTAAAACATGTGCTATGTCCTATTATAAGATTTAGGCTTATGTGTGTATATTAGCATGAATAAATACATGTCGTGTGTGTACATTTATGAACATACATCTGAACATACGCATATTTTCAAAGCTATTCATAAGGAATACCACCTTTAACACATCAATACAAACTGATCGACAAAGCTATTCCAGTGTGGCACCTCATCTAATTTCTACAGAAAAAGCGCAACTTCTCCGGGTCACTACATGGATATGGCTACTAAAGTTGAACTCTGAAAAGTGCAAAGCAATGAAATTAGGTGAATGGAGCAGGAGACCGATCACAAGGTACCAACTTGGAGGTGAAATCCTGCTAGAGTCAAATACAGAAAACGATCTGGGGGTCGATATCACACCGAACTTGTCCCCAGAGGCCCACATCAAAAGGATATCATCAGCAACATATACTAAATTGGCCAAAATAGGAACTGCCTTTAGAACCTATTGAAAGGAATCATTCAGAACCTTGTATACCACTTGTGTCAGACTAATCCTGGAGTATGCATCTCCAGCCTGTAATCCGTACCTTTGCAAATACAAGACAACGTTAGAGAAAAGTCAGAGGTATACCACCAGATTAGACCCAGAACTGACAGGTATGGGCTGCGAGGAAAGGCTAAGGGAGCGAAACCTCACGTCCCTGGAAGACAGAAGAGTAAAGGGAGACATGAACACCACCAACAAAATTCTTAGGGGAACTGACAGAGTGGATAAAGACAAACTATTTAGCATAGGGGGAACACGAATAAGGGGATACAGGTAGAAACATAGTGCCCAAATCAGCCACGGGGACATTATAAATAATTTTGTCAATGTCAGAGTTGTTAACAAATGGAATGCGTTAGGCAGTGATGTGGTTGAGGCAGACTCCATACACAGTTTCAAATGTAGATTTGATACAGCCCAATAGGCTCAAGAAAATCTACTCCAGCTGAGTGAAAGTTTAGAGGCGGGAACAAAGAGCCAAAGCTCATCGCCACAAGCACAACTAGGTGAGTACAACTACAGCTAAACTACAAGAGGTAGAAACTTTTTACTTGGATTTTTGTGCTTCTTCAATGCTTCTTAACAACGGCAGGAGAGAAAACAAATTCAGATTTTTTTGCGGGGGGGGGGGGGGGGTGCACTACAAGGTCGTTAGATATTAACAGGAGGATAAGACAGCTGTGAAATCCCATTCTCACACAGTTGGTCAAACTGAATTCCTATTGATGCTTAGAAACAAAGTTTATGGGTTGGAAATGTTCTATGAACTCTCTTTTAACCAGTCTCTCTAATAGCTTACAGAGGATACATGTTAGCAATACCGGTATCTAGTTCAGTGGTTCCTATCTTCCCCCTTTCTTGTATGTAGGTACCACTTTTGCCATTTTCCAAATATCAGGAAGTTCGGCCATATCAAGTGATGAGATGAAGACTATAGTATGCAATATGCTAAACATATTGCTAAAGCTGCCCCTTTCAGGATCCATGGTGAGATCAACACACGACCTGTGGCTTCCATAACATCCAGCTCCTCTTAGTGTTTCTTTTCGTTCTCTGATATCACTTATATTGCATTAGTGTTTCTTTCTGGTAGTGCCTGTTCCATTAGAAATCTTAGATAAGAATTGTGCCTGCCCGAAACGCTGCGCGTACTAGTGGCTTTACAAGATTGTAATTACTATACTATGTATCCTCTCAGTTCTAATGTACCTTCTTGTATATATATAAATAAATAAATAGATTTAGGGGCAGCTCTAGTTCTATCATGAAAAATTCCTGGAAACTTTTAATGAGTTTTTTCGCTGTTATGACCAAGCATACACCAGTATGATCATACTGAAGCTGGTGTATGATTGTGCTCAAACTATTAGTGATATCTTCACTGATTAGCCTAGTATCACGAATGTTGTAATTATTAGTGAATCTTCTTTTACACAATATTATTCTTAATTTATGTATTGTCAATGTGTGACATACATAACCAATTTTATGATAATTCTGTATCAAAGATGTATGCCATGTAATTGTGAATATATATTAGTTGTCTAGTGTATAGCAGTAGCCTAATGTCATGAAGCTTGAAAAATCTCCTTGTATCCTTATTGTATGTAATGCTTCATAAATGCTGTATAGATAACATTATGTGGACCATGATGGAGAATGTATACATTTGGGTTCCAGATGTATTACTCACATGTATACTGTGTAATTTCCATTTCAGTGTTGTTCTTTGTATTTCCTCTTTTCATGACATTTACTGAAATTATGGCACTGTGAAATGTATACCACCTAGACAAGCTTTTGATACACATGTTGTATATATCTACTTTATTTTGTATTCTTGTATACACATGTATTAACGGTTGGCCGACGTCTTGAATCCTCCCTAACTTCCCCCTGCATTCCTCACCCCCCCCCCTCTTTGATGTACCGACTCGCGCCAGTGTTACCATGTCGTACCGATACGAATTCTTCGTGTACTTATTTTTATGTCATGATACATTCTCTAATGTATTGAATTCTTATTTTGTATAAATTAAGTAAGCTTGTGTCTTATAATCTTTACTTTGTTGTATATTAAATTAGAGTTCATGATCGAGTTATGTCTATAATGAGCTTGAGATTATTTGAAAGTTGAGGGTCAGTTGACTCATGGAGTTGGATACAGTGTTGCCTCCCGGCGAGCTTGGCTCAAGGCGACTACTCCTTGACCATTCCAGGCGAGCGTATCTGTGGCGTTCCGGTCCGAGATTTGGGACCTTATTTGTGTAATGTGACTGTTAGATTAATTAATATGTAACACTATATAATAACATGGTTATTTTCTACTGTTGTTCATCATGTATGCCAGGTGGTAGAGGTTTTTATATGTCTTTGTGAGGTGATATTCTGAGGAACTTAAGTAATGCCATGGTGCTTTATTGGGTATTGTTTCTCCATACCTCATGTGTGACTGGTTGTGCCACCACCATCACACTGTATTGATATTACCAGCATATAGGACCTAGTGTTCCACTGTGCCAGGCAAAGTTCTTGGTGCCAGCTACTGTTGATTGATGCAGTTTCCAGACATTTTTGTATGTTCATGCCCAGCTGATGAGAAGCTGGATAAAGTAATTGTGTGTGAGTTAGTAGCTGTTTATTATTTTAATGTTATGTAGATTTATATTAATGCCAGTAAACTAGAATATTTTTTACTAGCCTTTCACTCCCCTAGAACATTGATTGATATTTGGCCAGGTTATGTGTTCCAGTGATGCTGAAGGTTACTCCCTCATTACATTATTATGAGGTTCTTGTCCATGTCTCTTAACAGTGAAATAGGGGCACTGTACATGAGCTCATAACATTCACAAACTTCCTTATTACTCTTTGTATGGACTCCTCTTTTGTGTTGTCTGATCACTTATTATTTACCGACATCTTACCTCAATTGGCTATTTAGTAATTTAGGATGATCTTGGCCTTGAATGTTATATACTTATCATATTGCTTCTTTGTTGTGTATTCGTTCCTGCCTCTTGTATATACGTAATGGTTCTCCCTCGGTTCTGTGCCCCATGAATATCTTGCATGCTCTTTTACTTTAACTTTTTACCTCCAAACATTGTCTGTTAAATTCTGAATTTTTTTGTATCTTAGCTTATTTATCCAAATATGGGCAGTATAAATTGAGTTACTTTACATTGGATTATTATCAAGCTTTATACCATTTTTTCTCCTAGTTCTATATCCCATGGTATTGTTACTAAGAATTTTCTAACCTACTGATACTCGCCTGTATGAAAAACTAGTCTTCCATTTCGCCTTCTCTTCATTTTACTACAACCTTCATAAGAACTGCACATTCAAAGACCAGTTCACAATGGTCACTTACTCAATGTTCTCAATGACCAATTTGCTCCTGGTAAGGTCTAGATCAACTCATGTTGATTGGTCTCCCATTCACCTCCATGTTTCCTCTCTAATATGTTCTCTTAGGAAATTTCTCTAAACAACTTTTACCAATTTTGGTAGAAATTATTTCTTGTCTCTTCTCCATGTTTCTTCACGCTTTTTCTGATACATCGATTTTTAGCCAATTTGTCTATTATTGACACCTCGCAATACTAGAAGCTTTGCCATCAATCTATTCGATAATTCGGCCTCACTTTGTATGATATTTATCCATGCTCTGTTTGCTTTCTTATATTCTTGTCTGGGGTCATCTATGTTACTCTGGTCATCTATGTTACATCTATACATTACTCTGTTATGTAAATCTCTACCCAAATTTTTGTTTCCCTTCACTGAAGTCATTTGTGCAAAATATTCTTCATTATTGGTATCTTTTTAAAAATTGATATTTTCAAACCTTTATCTTCTTGATACCTGGTATTGTCTGTGGAATATTACCATAGTGATTTTTTCAGTTACAATGTAATTACTATTGCTCTTATATGAGGTTAATTTCAACAGTCTTTTTCTCAATTTTTTTGGCTGGTCATTGATATTCTATTCTCATTATGGGTATCTGCCTGGTTATGGGGGTACTTGATAGGTTCATGTGTAGAAGGTAAGAAAAAGGTTGGAGGATTGGTCGCTAGAGATATCCTGGGAGAGGAGGTCACTGAGGTAGTGGTGGTGGTTAGTGCGCATTATTGACAATGGGATTGAGTGGGGGTTGAGGGGTTTGGAGCACACAATGGATATTGTTACGATTAACACTGCAATCCATTCTCGTTCGTGCATTTTCCGGATATAATATAAATTGTTCAACCTACTTGTACAATGGGCCAGTGATAATTTTAGTTCAAGCGGGAAATGTGCAAATTGCACAGTTCATTAGAAATATTACTTTAAAGATTTTTTAGGTGGTCACTTTCTGACATTTTATAATATGACAGTTTGCAAATGGACTCGAGATATTTCGTGCCAATCAACATGGGACCAATACGAGAAGAAGCTACGAGACGTCTTGTGGGGAATTGACCTGTGAGATTTAAATTTATTTAGTTTACAATAATTTATATAGAAATTTATATTTTACGTTAATTTATATTTTCGATAGCAAATTGTTTGATGTTAAAAGTGGACACTATGGTTTAAAATTCTCACAAATTGTTTTCCATACACATTCTGGGGGGTTGATTGTTTATTTATGTAGTCTATATAAATAAAAATGTAAATGTTCGTTTGTTCAAAATCTCTAATCTAATATTCCTACGATAAAATATTCCTACTATAAGACGTGATAACTATAGTTATCACGTCTGTGACAGGTAAAAACATGCTTTTCGGGACAAAATGTGTTTCCATGTGAGGGGAAATCTCCAAAACCTCTTTACTGATTGTTTTGAAATTTGGACAGAACGTTGCATTTGAATACGCCCATGTTTTTATGTACCTACTACATACATGCTATACCTGTGGCAGGTTAAACACTTTTTTTTGGAAAACCAGCTCCATCTGTTGCATGTAAAAGCAACACACACTATACCAAATATGTTACGATTCCATTTCAATGTTTCCAATTGCACTAATAAATTAAATTTTCATAGATTTCGATTTATTTTCATTTTGATTTAATTATTTTGTGTGACATTGCATTGGCATTGGGCTGAGTTGTTTACCATACCATTCATTTTGTGAGTATAACTCATTTTTTTATTTTTTCATTTTATTAATTTAGTTTTTTAACTGTTCGTTTTATTTTTCAGTGATAAGAACATCAGATTATTTGATGTTCCCATTTTTTCTGATGGGAACATCTAATCATTTGGGAATGCATTGAACAAGGGAGTGGGGAATGGTGGGGGAGAATGAGGGGACGGGAGTGGGGAGATGGTGGGGAGGACGAGGGGACGGGAGTGGGGAATGGCTGGGAAAATGAAGGGACGGGCGAGGGGGAATGTTGGGGAGAATGGGGAGGGGGAATGGGAGGGGTTGCTGTCGCTAAGCAAAGCATGTGTTTTCCTGAGCAACAACAACGCATGGCCGATTACTACGTGTCATCAATATAAATTATTGGTTAGTAGACATTCAATACAGTATTAGAGTACAATATTATTACCTAATGTGGAATAATAAAAACAAATGAACCCTTTTCTAGGGTTAATTTGTTATTGCAAAACAACAGCAATATTATCTGCCTAATGTATTAAATGTTAGTAAATGATGCCCGGGTACAACTAGTCATCAATATAAATTATTGGTTAGTAGACATTCACTACAGTAATAGAGTACATATATTATTACCGAAAGTGGGATAATAGAAACAAATTAACCCTTTTCTAGGATTAATTTGTTATTGCAAAACAGCAGCAATATTATCTGCCTAATGTATTAAATGTTTGTAAATGATGTCAGGTTTTCTGACATAATTCCCGAGAGGGCTAAACACGAGTCGAAGTCCAAAATTTAGACCAGATGAACACCAATTGTGGGAACCGACCTGTGAGATTTATATTTATTTAATTTATATGAATTTATATTTACGTTAATTTATATACTTCGATAGCAATTTGTATAATGATAAGTGGACTGTATTTCTGCAATAATCTCATAATCTCACAAATCGATCCTCTACACATTAGGGGGGGTTTATATTATTTATATTTATATATATGCAGCCAATCAAACTACAGTTTTAGACTACATACATTGAAGAGGTTCCTTATCTTATTTGTACAGCAGGTTAGTCCACCAGGTATAACTAGGGTGTAGACACCAAATTATCCTCTTTGAGGTAGATTCCATCACCCAGTAACTGGTGCACAAAGTCTTGCTTCCTCGTCTTGGCCTGTCAAAAGGGCGCTAGCTGTGAAGCCAGGTTCTATATATGACAAGCTATATCAGAGAAAACACTATACATGGAACATGAAGACCTGGCTTAATTACCTTTAGTTTGAGGCGATGTCACGTTCTAACTGGCTCACCCTACCCAATGACATTAATGGCCACTAATGATAGATATACGGGTTTCGGAAAGAACACTTAACTTGATTTGTTGACAGCATGTTGAAAATGGTACACCTTTAGTTTCCATAACACTACATCCAAGTAAATTTAACAGGAGCCGAATTTGCTCCCTGTGAGCCTCTGGTCTAGTATCAACAATGGCTGCCCTCCTTCCCCCTGACGCCTGGCTTACATTGTCCACATGACAGAAAGTGATAGAAGGGTCACATTTACTCTACTTTAATATTGATAATTAAGTTAATTTATATTAGATGTTTTTATGATGGTAAAGTCCAAAGACTAATGTATTTAAGAATAATTCCCACCATAATAGGTGGAGAATATAATAGTATGTGGTGATGATATCCCGTTTTCTATAGACGGTAATTCCACTACAAGTTACGTTTTCTATGGGTAACTTGTTTATACAACACAGCTCTTATCTGTCTGTATGATATTATTATTAAATGGTGTCGGATTTTCCGACATAATTCCCCAGGGGCTGCTCACGGGTCGAAGTCCTAATTAGAACAGACGAACACCGATACTCCTCCTTCGAATTATTAGATTAATTTGATGTTAGTAGTTAGTAATCACACATTTGTGCGTCTGTTCGTACAGGACGGATGTCCCGTACCAGAGTTGCAGGGGTTAGAAGTCTAATGCGATTTCATTTCCCTGTCAACTCTTGAAAGGCTAATATTCAAGCCTAATTACATATTATTTAACCCAGAAGACTGAATGTGATCAAGTACTACAGTCAAGTATGATCCAGGGACTGCAGTGAGATCAGTGACATTAGATATAACTTGAAGTTTGTTCAGGTAACTAGTCACTGATATATAAACACTGAGGCCCATGGAATACATCTTGATTAAATAATAAATGTATCAAATCAGTCATCAGATTTATTGGGGTTTAATTTAGTTAATTGATTCAGAAGATTGAATAGCTCATCATTAAAGTAAAGTATGGTTCTGAGACTGCAGTGGGTTCAGTGACACTGGTCGCAGTGACTTGTAGCTGTTTTAGCTACTGTTCACTGATTTGCCACTGAGGCCTCATGAATTCATCTTCAGCTTTAAATGATGATACTAACATCAACCTCTGTTACTATAGTCAGCTGTAATCTCCTTAGTATAATGCTACTGGAGAAATATAATCAGCTGACAAATTTAGATTTCTACTGGTATTGTTTATCTGCAGGCATAGGTCTCCTCAGGCTTGATACTGGGCCTGAGAGTAATTTACCTCCTGCAGAGTTTAACATGGTTATACCCTGATATTTAGTAGGGCTACCGATGAATCGATGGCAATAGTCTGTCCCTACAAGGAGACCGTAGTCGGTGAGGTGATCAGACTTAATATTATCTGCCAATTTTATTCCTCTATTTCTCAGGAATTTGGCTGTTGCTCTCAGACCTTGTACTTGTAGGTCTACTGGTATTTTGTCCACCACAATGGCTTGTACTCTACAGACGTACCTGCCTAAACGTACTGATGGTTGTACCACCTGGTAGACTTGAGGTCCTGCATCTGTTACAAACCCTGAGATGTTGAATGACATCTGGGCTACAGGCCTTAATTGTAGTTCATCTGCCAACTTTTTAGTGACAAATGTTCTCTGAGATCCTTGGTCAAACAACCCACGGGTATGGACCTTGGCCCTCTTATTCAGGATGGTAATTTGGGCAGTGGGCAAAGTCGTATTACCTTTAGACTTCGCCGATTGGACACTCTTTGTTGGTTGCACCTTGCAGTACTGTACTGTGGTGGGAATGCTATCTTCCACCTTGGGGTTTGGAGACGTTGTTTTGGTGTCTCTGCACAATGCTGCATGGTGCTGACCTTTGTTACACCTATTACAGGTGTGTAATTGGGTATCACAGTCGTTGATGTTATGTTTCCTGAGGCACCTCGTGCAATGTTGCAAATCTTTGAGTCGCTCAACACGGGCGTCACTATCAGGAAAATTAGGGCAGTGGTACATTGAATGTTTCTCATTGCAGAACAAACATGTTCCATAGCTTCCAGTACCCTTTGGTGTCACGTTCTTGGGTGACACAGTAACTATAGGCTTGGAGGGTCCCACTGCATATACGCCCACACTGCCACTGTTCCACTCTGGTGTTGAATTATATTGTCTAGATTGATTTGGAGTACGTTTGGTACTCTGTGGTTTACTATTATTGGTTTCTGAGGGTTTACTTGGTGGTTTTAATTTGTCATGTGTTCGTAATTGATGAACTACTGACTTTAAACCTTCAGATATTTCACTCATGGATAAGATGCTTTTATTGTAATGAGCACTCATTTGTCTCAATATGTCCCTAGGTATTTTCTCCTGGACAATTATTTTCAAGACCCACTCAGCCCCGTTTGTATCTGCTGTCAGGCTGAGGGCATTGATCAATGATTCTACCTCCAGCTTGAAGACTTGGAGTGAATCAGCTGAAGCCTCCGGTGGGGGTAAATGCAACAGCTCATGAACTAAATGTGATGTTCTTACTTCTGAATCAGCATAATTATCCTTGAGGAGTTTTACTGCCAGATCATAGCCGTCATTAGTTAATCTCAGATGGGATACTACTGTTTTAGCCTCACCTGATAATTGGCCTTGCAAATAAGAGAATTTACTACTCTTTGGTAAAGATTGTTTTGAGTCTACAAGGTCAACGAATTTGTTCCAAAATTCGTCCCAATCTTCCTCATCTTTTCCTGAGAAAGTGGGTAAATTAATTGGAGGGAGTCGAGCTTCTGCTTGACTCGTATTAGATGCAACTGTTGTTGTTGTTGCTGTTGTTGTTGCCTTGTTCTGGGCAATTAATTTGACATAAGGCTGTAACGTGGCCTGAGTGTGATCTTCATAATTCGCAAGATCAACCATAATGTCGTCTATTTCTGTTTCTGATAAATTGGTGTTGGCAAGTTCAGCCACATATGTTGCTATTTGACATTTGATTTGCTCAAATTTACCTGCAGCTGCTTGATAATAGCTTTCCAGGTCAGCATAATCAACTTGAGATTGTTGTGACAAATCTTCACATTTCTTGATCTGTCTGGTTAAGTGGCCTTTAAGACCTGCAAGGGTTCTTTTCATTCTCCCTGCATTATCCATACTGGCTAGTTGGTGAAGCCTTGTGGGGCTTGTACTTGGGCTGCTCATAATACTGAACAAGCACTGATGGTAGCCTAGGGTAAATTCTGCACTCACTAAGCAATAATCCTACCTCTACTAGAGGTTAGCACTTAAAATTAATACACATTATATATATATACAATCATCCACACTAATGATTTGAGTGATAAACCAGTGTCACTGGAAGTACCTTTAGGTTAGCTCTTCTATATCACCCTAGGATGGTAGAGACACTAATTAATCACTCAAAGGTGTAATGATCATAAGTAAATTATTATATATACACAACTCAACTCGAGTTGATAAAAATTACACCCAAAATAGGGTCTGGACCATTCATTAATGGTGTTAGGTTGATCAATATAGTACAACTGACTATGGTAATAATGGGACTAGGATGAGCAATAATAGTTCAACTAGTCATATCCTACCCTGTTGTGGGTTGGCAATTAGTAAATATTATACTGTGATCACTAGTGCAATATATATTAAATAATTCTCTATTTTGGAGAAATAATATACACAATTATTGATAATAGCCTCTTAATTAGCCTCTATGAAACTTCTAATATTATCTAGAAGTATTAAATATTATTAGTGACCTCGCGAAATAAACTCCACAAAATTCGTAGATAATCTCGCGACACAGTCACTAATTTGGCTGGCTTCTATATTAGCGCTGTCATTTCACAGAATAACACGCCACCAAATCTGTGGGTGTACATGAAACCGCTGACGAAGCTGATCTGAACTGAGCGGGGCTCGTGAACTCGCACGAGTCAACGCCGCCGTCATTGACTGCTGGCTTTGTTTAAATAACACTGCACTAGTATATTTAATGAATCCACTGTTTAACTGGTTCATCCGGTACTAAGATGACCAAATGTGGGTTCATAGGATCAAATAATCCGTCATCCGGTTCGAAGATGACCAAATAATGTGGGAACCGACCTGTGAGATTTATATTTATTTAATTTATATGAATTTATATTTACGTTAATTTATATACTTCGATAGCAATTTGTATAATGATAAGTGGACTGTATTTCTGCAATAATCTCATAATCTCACAAATCGATCCTCTACACATTAGGGGGGGTGATCGCTGAGGTGATCAGACTTAATTTTATCTGCCAATTTTATTCCTATATTTCTCAGGAATTTTGCAGTAGCCCCCAAAGCTTGTACATGTAGGTCTATTGGAATTGTGTCCACCACAATGGCTGGTACCTGACAGACGTAGCTGCCTAATCGTACCGATGGCTGTACCACCTGGTAGACTTGAGGTACTGTATCAGCTAGGAACCCCGAAATATTTAAGGTTACCTATTTCACAGGCTTTAATTGTAGATCATCTGCCACACTTCCAGTGACAAATGTTTGGGGCTCTTGGTCAAACAACCTACAGGGATGGACCCTGGCCCTCTTCTCATGGATGGCGAGTTGAGCTATCCCGAACTTGGCATACACATACTTAGGTGAGTTGACCCTGGCAAAGTCGAAGTATTCTTGGTCTTTGTCGGTAGGACACTGATTTTCTGTGGCACCCTGCAGTACTGTACTGTGGTGGGAATATCAATTTTCACCTTGGGATTTGTAGACTTTGTTTTGGTGTCTCCGCACAATGCTGCATGATGCTGACCCTTGTAACACTTATTACAGATGGGTAATTGGGCCTCGCAGTCTAGGAGGTTGTGTTTCCTGAGGCACCTCGGGCAATTTTGCAACTCTTTGAGTCGCTCAACAAGGGTGTCTCGATTAGGAAATTTGGTGCAGTGGTACATTTAATGTTTCTCTTGGCAGAACAAACATGTTCCATAGCTCACAACACCCTTTGGAGTCATCGTCTTGGATGACATATTGACTATAGGCTTGGAGGGGTCCCACTGCATATATGCCCACCCTGCCTTGGTTCCACTTTGGTGAGGAAATAGATTGTTTAAATTTAGATGGAGTACTTATTGTACTCTTTGTTTGATTATTATTACTTGGGTCCTGAATGGACTTCGTCGGTTTAGACTTGTCAGTTGAAGAACAGTTTGCTGGTGCCATTGTCTCATGGGCTCTCATGCTGTTCACTGTCATCCTTAATCCATTAAACATTTCATCAAGATGTGAGGATGTCTGGCCGATAATGAGAATAGATGGAGACTAAAATTTCTTTCGGGAATTTACTCTAAATCTCTAATTTTAACACCCGTTCTGCCCTAGGAACATCTGCCATGGCAGCAAGAGCTTTGACTAGTGACTCCACTTGGAGTCTAAATTATTGTATAGCTTCAGCTGTTCTTTCTGGTGTTGGTATTGCTCTACGTTTATAGTAGAGGTTAGGTATATCAATCTCTTGGTTACTATAGTTGACCTCTAACAATTGTATAGCAGTTTTGTAGTCGTCATCATTTGGAATCAGATGAACAATAACTGTCTTTGTTTCAACCCTTAAGGGTACTTCGCAAATAAAGGAATTTCTTTGTTTTGTTAATAAAACTTTAAGAGTTCACTAACGAACGTGTTCCAGTAACATTCGAAATTTTCCACTTCTCTGCCATGAAATTGAGGTAGATCAATGGCAGTAAGAAGAACTTCATTGAATGGTTCAGATGTATTAGCTCCACTTGTTGTTAGAGCATTTTGAGAGACAGTTTATATTTTTTTTTTTACGAACTGTATTAATTTATCAAGGTGAACTTGGACATCCTCTACATATTGTTTCGTTTAGGCATGGAAGATTGTCGGGTTCAGCATTTTGTTGAATGAGGCTTTGAAGATAATTATTCCCAGCCTCGGTAGTTCTTTGTATTTTCTGTTACCCACCTCTATATGGTTTTCAAGTACTTTAGGTATCATATTTGTCGGGTCAATTGATCACACTTGTTCAGTTGTCTAGTCACATGTCCGTTGTGACTCACATAGGATCAGTGGTACAACATACTCTTACTAGACATTTCGTGTGTTGTACTGGCTGCTGAATTCTGTTTTTTAGGCCCCATAATTTCGTAGTGAAAGTAACAGGGGGTATTAATTCATAAATTGTGAGCAAGCACCAATTCTAGTATCCTAGGGTAAAATTTGTAATTTACTAGGTTATAATCCTTCCTTTTCTAGAGGTTAGCACTTAAAATTAGTATACGTAGTAGGCATCCTTCAGTCTCCGGAGAATATATAAATCATACACAAATGATTTGAGTGATAATCCAGTGTCAAAAGTGGAAGTACCATCAGGTTAGCTCATCAAAATCACACCTGGTTGGAGTAGACACAAATTAACCACTCAAAGGTGCAATGATTATAGGTAAACAATTATAAAACAGGTAAATTATAAATTCACATCTCAACTCGAGCTGGTATAAATCACACCCAAAATAGGGTCTGCACTATTAATTAATGGTACTAGGTTATTCAATGTAGTACAACTAGACTTTGGTACTAAATTTGACTAGAATGAACAATTATTAGTTCAACTAGTCATGGTAATATGATACTAGTGCAATATATATTAAATTTGGATTATATATATATGTTAAATAATTCTTTATTCAAGAGAAATTATATACACAACTGGTGATGTTAGTCTCGTATTAACCTCTAGTATTATCTATATTAAGTCTGTTATTAGTCACCTTTCACCAAATTAAGCACCACAAATTTAATGTATATAAACTTGTGAAGGCGTAGCCGTAATTTGTCTGGTTTTAATTTAAGCACTGTCACTCCGCAGATATAAACACCACGAAACTGGTGGGTGTCCTCCACAAAGCCGCTGAGAGGTTCTGAGCTTCCTAGGGTTGTATGCCGCCGGTTGTGTGACTGACAATATTTATAATATTGTTAAATTGCACTAGTTTATTTAATTTAATGGACCAGTGTAGTATTTCTGGTTCATCCAGTTCGAAGGACTATTAATGTAGGGAAGTGACCTGTGAGATTTATATTTATATAGTTGATATAAATTGTTATAGTAATTTATATATTACGTTAATTTATATTTTTGATAGCAAATTATTTGATGTTTAAAGTAGACTGTATGGTTTAAAATACTCACAAATCACTTTCCTTACACATTGTGGGGGAGTTCATGGTTTATTTATGTAGTTATCAATATAAATTATTGGTTAGTAGACATTCACTACAATATTAGACTACATATATTATTAACTAAAATGGAGAGGTTTTATCTGTATATAGTGGGCCTGATTCACCAATTATGAACAGGGATGATCACACTATATAATCCTTGTGGTTGAGGCTGGCATTAACATTTGTACTGGTGTAATAGGTAACTAGTGTTAATTCTTCTTCCTCTTTAATTACACCTGTCAAAGGGCACTTACAAATAATATCTACTCCTAAATATGGCAGCTATATCAGGGGAAATATAGAATATGGTACTGGTGGTACTTCTCTTTACTACCACCAAGAACTGACTTGCTTAAAAGTAATTAAAACTAGACCCTTGTAGAGAGTATATATTTGCCTGTTTCAAGGTCAAGGGTAGTGAGGCTGTCCTGACTGTGGGAGCAGTCTACAGAATTCCTAACACTGATGTGACTGAATTTAACTGTAACCTTAGAAATCTAATACTAGAGAACAGACTAACCAAAAACATTTAATTATTTCTGGGGACTTTAACATTGACCTCTGCGAGCCTGATAACCCTCCTGCTGCTAGTTTCCTCAACTGTATGAATTCCTGCTTCCTCATACCCCTAATCACTAGACCTACTAGAATCACGGATAGTATTGCCACAGCTCTTGATCACAGCTGGACCAACATAACCTCTACGCTTACTTCAGGGATAATCACTGATAGCACTACAGACCATTACCCCCCACATTTCTCCTAACCAACATTTACAAACCACCTCTAGATACAAGGAAGATAAGCTTTAGGCTGCACAATGAAACTTCTATAGGCAATTTTATAGCTGCTGCCGTTAATATCAACTGGGAGTCCGAATTAGGTACCATAGGGGACATCAACCTAGCAATGCAATCATTTCTTCAAAAGACTCTCAGCCTTTATAACACCCACTGTCCTATGCTAACGAAAGAAGTCACAACTAAAAGACTAAACAATCCTTGGCTTACAAAGGGGATACTTAAATCTATTAATAAAAACATGACCTTGAGAAGAAATATAGGTTAGGTATCGTCTCCAAAGAACTTTGAAAGAATTACTCACCATTTCTATCTAAAATAATTAGAAGAGCCAAAATTAAATACAACAAAGATAAATTTACTCAAACAAAGAGCAACATCAAGAAAACATGGAGCACAAATTTCACAAATATTGGGATAAAAAAAGATTTTAAATAACTAACCAATAATCCTGTCCAATAACGACGGTCTGCTTTCAGCCACTGATACTGCTATTAAATTCAATAGGTTCTTCACATCCATTGGGTCATCCCTTGCTAATGATATTCCATCTTCAGTACAATGTTCAGGACTATCTTACAGGTAACTACCCACAGTCTCTGTACCTAACGCCCGCTAATTCCACTGATGTAAATGAGGTAATCCTTTCCCTTGAGACCAAGTCTAGTGCCCTTGCAGAGATACCAACTTTAATCTACAAAAAAGCCTCCAGATCTTTAGCCCCTGCCATTGCATTGCTCTACAACAAGTCACTTGAACTCCAAACTTTTCCAGATATTCTAAAAAAAAGCGAGAGTAACCCCAGTCCATAAATGTGGTGTCAACAACTTCAGACCTTTATCAATTCTGCCAAACTTGTCAAAAATATTTGAAAAACTAATCTACAAGCAGCTTTACTCCTATCTAGCCAAACACAATATACTAAGCTTTTATCAATATGGCTTCAGACCCAAAAAATCACTAACGATGCACTTATTAGTATGATTAACTTGATACATGTAGCTCTTGACAAAAATGAGTTCCCTGTTGGGATATTTGTGGACCTGCGTAAAGCTTTTGACACTGTCAACCACCAAAACCTTCATAAATTACATCATTATGGAGTCAGAGGACACTCCCTGCAATACCTTCAGTCCTACCTTACTGACAGGCTCCAGTATGTTTCTGTGAATAATTCCATTTCTCCGACACTACCTATAAACGTCGGTGTTCCTCAGGGCAGCATACTTGGGCCCTCTCCTCTTTCTCATCTACATTAATGACCTTCCAAATGCCTCTCAACACCTCAAACCAATCTTATTTGCTGATGACACAACTTTCAATTTCTCCAGTCCTGACCCTCTTGCTCTAAACGTTACTGTGAATAATGAACTAAATAAAGTCCATCTTTGGCTAACTACTAACAAACTCAGCCTTAACATTGACAGAACATTCAAAATTTCGTTTGGTAATAAATCCTCAATTGAAATTAATTTAAGAATAAACAATATACAAATCAGTAGTAAGGTTGATGTAAATTCCTTGGTGTCCTCAACGATAACAAGCTGAATTTCCAGGGACACATTCTAAATATAGCAAAAAAAGTTTCTAAAACTGTTGGCATTCTTTCTAAGATCTGATATTATGTTTCTCGCCCTGCCCTGGTGACGCTCTATTACTCTCTCATCTATCCTTATCTCAACTATGGTATTTGTGCTTGGGGATCTACTACCCCGGTAATAGACTACTACTACTACTACTTGGGAGCCGGTCGGCCGAGCAGACAGCACACTGGACTTGTGATCCTGTGGTCCCGGGTTCGATCCCGGGTGCCGGCGAGAAACAATGGGCAGAGTTTCTTTCACCCTATGCCCCTGTTATCTAGAACTAAAATAGGTACCTGGGTGTTTTTCAGCTGTCACGGGCTGCTTCCTGGGGGTGGAGGCCTGGTCGAGGACCGGGCCGCGGGGACACTAAAGCCCCGAAATCATCTCAAAATAACCTCAAGGTAACCCAGGGAGCCGGTCGGCCGAGCGGACAGCACACTGGACTTGTGATCCTGTGGTCCCGGGTTCGATCCCGGGCGCCGGCGAGAAACAATAGGCATAGTTTCTTTCACCCTATGCCCCTGTTACCTAGAACTAAAATAGGTACCTGGGTGTTTGTCAGCTGTCACGGGCTGCTTCCTGGGGGTGGAGACCTGGTCGAGGACCGGGCCGCGGGGACACTAAAGCCCCGAAATCATCTCAAGATAACCCAAAATCATTTACGTCCTCTAATTACTAAACACAAAGCGGCTATTAGAACAATATCTAACTCTGGCCCCAGACAGCACTCGGTACCCTTACTCAAATCTCTGAATATGTTAGATATTAAGTCACTGCACATCCTCTCATGTGTACTCTATATATTTAAAACTCTGAACTGTAATATCAATCCTGACCTTTAACGCTTCCTAGAAGGTTGTAACAGAACTCATGGGCACCACACCAGAAACATATATCTATTTGATATTCCAAGAGTAAGACTTAATCAAACTAGGAATGCTCTACAAATCAAGGGACCCAGAATGTGGAATGACCTTCAGAATCATGTCAAAGACTGTACCTCTCTCAAACAGTTTAAGATGAAAACTAAGTACTACCTAATTAACTCTATGTAACCTACCTTACTTCTAAATGTCAACCCATGTCTTAATATTTAAAAAAATGAAAAAGGCTGTTTGTTGACCAAGTTGTATATTGGCTATTTTCTGCCATGTTCCCCCTCTTTTTTTATCTTTTATTATTTTTTTTCTTTCAACGCAATTTATACTTTAAGCTCAAGTACTATTAAGTTTTAGTTTAAGTGGGGTTTTTCCCACCTCACCTTCCCTGAAACGCTATGCGTACTAGTGGCTTTAGGTATTGTATGTACTACCTCTATCTTTAAATCTAACAGAATGTTTGTACTGTAACCCTGCAGCTATGTATGTACTTTTCCTAAATAAATTATTATTATTATTATTATTATTATTATTATTATTATTATTATTATTATTATTATTATTATTATTATTATTATTATTATTATTATTATTATTATATTGATTGAATAAGAGTTAAATAATATTTACACTGTTGGGTGGCTTGCTATGTGTCCTGACCAGAATATATCCTAAATCTAATATTACTGGCCAATAGTAAGGTAGATAGTATAGTAATTGGAGAAGACCCTTCTCTTATTGTAGACGAAGTTGGTGTTGATAAAGGGAGCACTATTAGTCCCATAACACTGGTCCAAGTGTAAATTACAGTTGTTCTGCTCCAGCAAGACTCGTTGTGTTAAAAATTTATGGCAACTCTTCTGGCCCTCTCCAACTGATATGTTGGTTGTTTTACCCAGATGTCAAGAAGTAGTTAAGGGACCCACATTTACTCTATTTTGGTACTAATAATTAAGTTGAGTCAAGGAATATGTTTTTATGATATTTACAGTCCAGAGATTGCTGTATTAAGAATGATCATTGCGTTCGGATTAAGAATCCCAATAATATATCTGGTGAATTTAGTAACGACGTGGCAATGATATCCCCAGTTTTCCACTGGAGGAAATTTCCACATGCTCTCGTTTTCTATGAGTTAATTTTAATTTTTTTCTAGGGTTAATTTGTTATTACAAAACAACAGCAATATTATTTGCCTGTTGTACTAAATGTCAGTAAATGGTGTCGGGTTTTCTGACAAGTCTCATTGGCTGGATGTTGGCTTAGTTTTAGTCGAGGGAAGGTGTACAGAGGCCTACCCCTGGCATCCCTCCAGAGTTTTAGAAATTTTTTTTAAACCTTATGTCCATAATTTGTTGATAACAGGGACATTCTGAAGTTCTGAGGAGAAGCCTAATGATTCTCAAATAGGTGAAATTCATCGATTTTCCAGAATGTTGCAGAGTTGAAGCAATGGAAGGCGGCTAACGTGTGGTGGATGGAGTAACGGCCATCCAACAAGCTGTGCAGGACCAACGTGTGGCTGGGGGGGGAGGGAGGGGGGTCGAGGCATAACTACACATCAGTTTTCTCAAGGAGTGCTACAGAACTATGAACAGTCCTGGTCGGCAAGGATCCGTTGTGAAATCTTCAAGGTAGGAACAATGCAGTGAAGCAGTCGCCACGTGAGAGACCTTTGACATTCTTGTATAGTGAAGTTTCGGCAGTGCAGTGGCCCAGTTATAGTAAGTAAAAACAGAGACACTTGCAGTAACATTTTTAGCGGGACTCAAAATTGTTTGCCACCCCGTAGAGAGGGCCATAGATGTATAACTTATGCGTTTCCCAGTTCTTTGAGCTGATGAGTTAACTGTTAAAGTAATTGTAAAGTTGATGACGACAACCTCAGTAACTTCTGTTTTCCTAGTAGATTTTCGATTTATTTGCTTTTTGACACTCTTGCATGCATTCAACAGGTATAGAAAAAAGTAATGGGCAGTTGAGAATAATTTTGACTATAAATGGGGCATTAGCAGACTGGCTGTGCTGACACCCATTAGGAGGTTTTGAGAGGAGTCCCACCTGAGCTGCCGTAGGGTGAAGACGTGTCGTCTGACCGCTCCGGCAGTTTGGGGAGGTTGCAGTTTTCGCCTGCAGGGGGTGTGGGTGTCTCTACCCTCCCTGCTGTCCCTGCCTGGTGTTGGCGTGGCGCTTTTGCGATGAGCGGCCATCTTCCCGCTGTCGAGAGGGTAAACTCCGTGGGTTTGGAGTTTACCTGCCGTGCAGGGTATCCTCTCATTGAGCAGGTCATGTGTGACGTGCTACATGTCCCGGTCGAGGAGGTGTACGGGGTTGAGCTGGTGACTGCTCGCCGGGTGATCATCAAGTTTGTGGGTGAGGAGGCGTACCGTGGATTTCTCCGGCGGTACGAGGGCCGTACCTTGAAGTTGTTGGATGGCACTGGTTCTGTGGCCATATCTGATCGGAGTGGTGCCGTGACGTATGTGAGCGTCCATGGGGCCCCCATGGAATTCCCTGAGTCCCTTCTTCGGCGTTTCTTCCAGAGATTTGGCTCCGTCGTCAGTGTGAGGATGCACAAGCTGTCTTCTGGAAAATATGCGGGGTTGAAGACGAACATTCGTACCCTCGGGATGCGCCTGAGATCGGACATTCCATCCTCTGTCCGACTTTTAGGGTACTACGTGCGGGTGTATTATGCCTGGCAACCCCGTACTTGTTTTCGGTGTGGCATGTTGGGGCATCAGGCTGCCGGATGCACTGCGGATCCGGTTGCTCCAGTCAACTTGTTCCGGGAAGAGGATTTCCCACCGCTCCCTCTGGATAAGGTCTCCGGGGATGAAGAGGTGAGCGTTCAGTTAGCGGATGCGGCTTCCCCTACGTCGCCGGACGTTCCTCCGGTTGTTACAGACTCTCCTCCAGGTCTTGCAGTGCCATCGGATGGTCTACGTGCTCCTGTCCTGGCTCCGCTGCTCCTGCAGGCCATCCTAGTGATCATTGTGATGCGCCGCCGTCTTCTCCCTCGTCTTCAGCTGCTGCGCCTGGCCCTGTGTTCTCGCCTCGGGTCCCGGATGTGCTGGGTGCTGGGGTGGCTGTGGAGACTCCTGCTGTGTGTGGGCCAGTTTCCCCTGTGGTAAAGGCTGCTGCCGTTCTGCGTCGGGCGTCGGTTCGTCCAGCTGGTGAGACCCGTGTTTCTAGGTCCACTTCCGGCTCTGACGATCTCCGGCCGGAGCCCAAGCGTTCCAGGCGTTCGTCGTCTGCCTGGGCCGATGTTGGGGAATTCGGTGACAGTGGGTCCTTGGGAGTTGATGGTGTGGAACCGAATGTGTCGCTGTCTCCACGGTTGGTGGTGGCAGAGGTTCATGTGCCTGCTGATGCTGGTGCCCAGGTCTGGGGGGTGCCTTCCGTTCATTCTCCGCCTGGGGATTCTCCGCAGTGAGTTTCCGCATGGGATGTGGTGGCTCCCGCTCCCAGGGATGGTGTGGTTGCTGGTGCTGGGCGTGGCCTGGTTGTGACATTACGGAAGGATTCGCGCCGCCCTGGTTCCCTACAGTCGTCTGGTGGTGTGCCCGTGGCCGCTGGTGCCCCGGTGGTGGTGTCCTATGTCCAGGCCCCTCTTGTGAGGGTGTGTGTTGGGGACCTGGGGGACGTGATACCGGCGTCGGTGATGCCGCCGGGTCATTGGTCGGCGATTGCTGAGTTACTGCTGAATGGCGAGCCGGGGGAATTTCATGGTGGGGGTGTTCCCTTGATGTGGGGGATTGTGGCAGTTACTCGCGACAGGAGTGATACCATTTGGGTCCCCTGCTTGCGGGTGTTTGTTGCTAGGGTTCCGGATGACATGGCGTCCCCGGTGGGTGAACGAGACCCTTGGAGGTGGTTACGTTGAGAGGCGTTCAATGTGCGTTTTCCCCGGGCTTTGTTCCCGGGCAAGTATGTCCGCTGATTCCCTGTTTTTTTATTTTTTTTTATTTTTTTTCCCTATTGGTGGTGTTGTGTGCCCCTCTGGCGTTTTGTTTGCCCTACTGTCTTCTGTGCCCGTGCCTCTTCCTGTGTGGAGGGGTCGGTATTTTGCAGTGTGTGTATTCTCTTCATGTATTACCATGTTGTATTGTGTTTTCTTTTTACTTTTCCTTGTGTTTATATTGATGACCTGTTTGTGGGTGCATTGTCTTGTGTTATGTTTCATTTTATAAATTATGATGTGTTTTGTTGTCGGTCCTTCAGGCCGGTGTTTGTTTGTTTTGTTTTATAATTGTTCCTAAGATTTGTTTATTTGCTTGCATTATTTGCTTGTTTGTTATTGTTATTGTTCTTTAATTTGTCTTGATGTGTGCTGTATTGCTCATGCGTTCCTCCATTTTTGCTCCTTATTGTCCTGTGCTGTCGGTCCTTCTGTCCGGCAGCCTGATGCCCCAACATGCCACACCGGAAACAAGTACGGGGTTGCCAGGCATAATACACCCGCACGTAGTACCCTAAAAGTCGGACAGAGGATGGAATGTCCGATCTCAGGCGCATCCCGAGGGTACGAATGTTCGTCTTCAACCCCGCATATTTTCCAGAAGACAGCTTGTGCATCCTCACACTGACGACGGAGCCAAATCTCTGGAAGAAACGCCGAAGAAGGGACTCAGGGAATTCCATGGGGGCCCCATGGACGCTCACATACGTCACGGCACCACTCCGATCAGATATGGCCACAGAACCAGTGCCATCCAACAACTTCAAGGTACGGCCCTCGTACCGCCGGAGAAATCCACGGTACGCCTCCTCACCCACAAACTTGATGATCACCCGGCGAGCAGTCACCAGCTCAACCCCGTACACCTCCTCGACCGGGACATGTAGCACGTCACACATGACCTGCTCAATGAGAGGATACCCTGCACGGCAGGTAAACTCCAAACCCACGGAGTTTACCCTCTCGACAGCGGGAAGATGGCCGCTCATCGCAAAAGCGCCACGTCAACACCAGGCAGGGACAGCAGGGAGGGTAGAGACACCCACACCCCCTGCAGGCGAAAACTGCAACCTCCCCAAACTGCCGGAGCGGTCAGACGACACGTCTTCACCCTACGGCAGCTCAGGTGGGACTCCTCTCAAAACCTCCTAATGGGTGTCAGCACAGCCAGTCTGCTAATGCCCCATTTATAGTCAAAATTATTCTCAACTGCACATTACTTTTTTCTATACCTGTTGAATGCATGCAAGAGTGTCAAAAAGCAAATAAATCGAAAATCTACTAGGAAAACAGAAGTTACTGAGGTTGTCGTCATCAACTTTACAATTACATTAACAGTTAACTCATCAGCTCAAAGAACTGGGAAAGGCATAAGTTATACATCTATGGCCCTCTCTACGGGGTGGCAAACAATTTTGAGTCCTGCTAAAAATGTTACTGCAAGTGTCTCTGTTGCTACTTACTATGACTGGGCCACTGCACTGCCGAAACTTCACTATACAAGAATGTCAAAGGTCTCTCACATGGCGACTGCTTCACTGCATTGTTCCTACCTTGAAGATTTCACAACGGATCCTTGCCGACCAGGACTGTTCATAGTTCTGTAGCACTCCTTGAGAAAACTGATGTGTAGTTATGCCTCGACCCCCCTCCCTCCCCCCCCAGCCACACGTTGGTCCTGCACAGCTTGTTGGATGGCCGTTACTCCATCCACCACACGTTAGCCGCCTTCCATTGCTTCAACTCTGCAACATTCTGGAAAATCGATGAATTTCACCTATTTGAGAATCATTAGGCTTCTCCTCAGAACTTCAGAATGTCCCTGTTATCAACAAATTATGGACATAAGGTTTAAAAAAAATTTCTAAAACTCTGGAGGGATGCCAGGGGTAGGCCTCTGCACACCTTCCCTCGACTAAAACTAAGCCAACATCCAGCCAATGAGACTTGTCAGAAAACCCGTCACCATTTACTGACATTTAGTACAACAGGCAAATAATATTGCTGTTGTTTTGTAATAACAAATTAACCCTAGAAAAAAATTAAAATTAACTCATAGAAAACGAGAGCATGTGGAAATTTCCTCCAGTGGAAAACTGGAGATATCATTGCCACGTCGTTACTAAATTCACCAGATATATTATTGGGATTCTTAATCCGAACGCAATGATCATTCTTAATACAGCAATCTCTGGACTGTAAATATCATAAAAACATTTCCCTTGACTCAACTTAATTATTAGTACCAAAATAGAGTAAATGTGGGTCCCTTAACTACTTCTTGACATCTGGGTAAAACAACCAACATATCAGTGGGAGAGGGCCAGAAGAGTTGCCATAAATTTTTAACACAACGAGTCTTGCTGGAGCAGAACAACTGTAATTTACACTTGGACCAGTGTTATGGGACTAATAGTGCTCCCTTTATCAACACCAACTTCGTCTACAATAAGAGAAGGGTCTTCTCCAATTACTATACTATCTACCTTACTATTGGCCAGTAATATTAGATTTAGGATATATTCTGGTCAGGACACATAGCAAGCCACCAAATAATGTAAATATTATTTAACTCTTATTCAATCAATATAATAATAATAATAATAATAATAATTTATTTAGGAAAAGTACATACATAGCTGCAGGGTTACAGTACAAACATTCTGTTAGATTTAAAGATAGAGGTAGTACATACAATACCTAAAGCCACTAGTACGCATAGCGTTTCAGGGAAGGTGAGGTGGGAAAAACCCCACTTAAACTAAAACTTAATAGTACTTGAGCTTAAAGTATAAATTGCGTTGAAAGAAAAAAAATAATAAAAGATAAAAAAAAGAGGGGGAACATGGCAGAAAATAGCCAATATACAACTTGGTCAACAAACAGCCTTTTTCATTTTTTTAAATATTAAGACATGGGTTGACATTTAGAAGTAAGGTAGGTTACATAGAGTTAATTAGGTAGTACTTAGTTTTCATCTTAAACTGTTTGAGAGAGGTACAGTCTTTGACATGATTCTGAAGGTCATTCCACATTCTGGGTCCCTTGATTTGTAGAGCATTCCTAGTTTGATTAAGTCTTACTCTTGGAATATCAAATAGATATATGTTTCTGGTGTGGTGCCCATGAGTTCTGTTACAACCTTCTAGGAAGCGTTAAAGGTCAGGATTGATATTACAGTTCAGAGTTTTAAATATATAGAGTACACATGAGAGGATGTGCAGTGACTTAATATCTAACATATTCAGAGATTTGAGTAAGGGTACCGAGTGCTGTCTGGGGCCAGAGTTAGATATTGTTCTAATAGCCGCTTTGTGTTTAGTAATTAGAGGACGTAAATGATTTTGGGTTATCTTGAGATGATTTCGGGGCTTTAGTGTCCCCGCGGCCCGGTCCTCGACCAGGTCTCCACCCCCAGGAAGCAGCCCGTGACAGCTGACAAACACCCAGGTACCTATTTTAGTTCTAGGTAACAGGGGCATAGGGTGAAAGAAACTATGCCTATTGTTTCTCGCCGGCGCCCGGGATCGAACCCGGGACCACAGGATCACAAGTCCAGTGTGCTGTCCGCTCGGCCGACCGGCTCCCTGGGTTACCTTGAGGTTATTTTGAGATGATTTCGGGGCTTTAGTGTCCCCGCGGCCCGGTCCTCGACCAGGCCTCCACCCCCAGGAAGCAGCCCGTGACAGCTGAAAAACACCCAGGTACCTATTTTAGTTCTAGATAACAGGGGCATAGGGTGAAAGAAACTCTGCCCATTGTTTCTCGCCGGCGCCCGGGATCGAACCCGGGAACACAGGATCACAAGTCCAGTGTGCTGTCTGCTCGGCCGACCGGCTCCCAAGTAGTAGTAGTAGTAGTAGTCTATTACCGGGGTAGTAGATCCCCAAGCACAAATACCATAGTTGAGATAAGGATAGATGAGAGAGTAATAGAGCGTCACCAGGGCAGGGCGAGAAACATAATATCAGATCTTAGAAAGAATGCCAACAGTTTTAGAAACTTTTTTTGCTATATTTAGAATGTGTCCCTGGAAATTCAGCTTGTTATCGTTGAGGACACCAAGGAATTTACATCAACCTTACTACTGATTTGTATATTGTTTATTCTTAAAATAATTTCAATTGAGGATTTATTACCAAACGAAATTTTGAATGTTCTGTCAATGTTAAGGCTGAGTTTGTTAGTAGTTAGCCAAAGATGGACTTTATTTAGTTCAGTATTCACAGTAACGTTTAGAGCAAGAGGGTCAGGACTGGAGAAATTGAAAGTTGTGTCATCAGCAAATAAGATTGGTTTGAGGTGTTGAGAGGCATTTGGAAGGTCATTAATGTAGATGAGAAAGAGGAGAGGGCCCAAGTATGCTGCCCTGAGGAACACCGACGTTTATAGGTAGTGTCGGAGAAATGGAATTATTCACAGAAACATACTGGAGCCTGTCAGTAAGGTAGGACTGAAGGTATTGCAGGGAGTGTCCTCTGACTCCATAATGATGTAATTTATGAAGGTTTTGGTGGTTGACAGTGTCAAAAGCTTTACGCAGGTCCACAAATATCCCAACAGGGAACTCATTTTTGTCAAGAGCTACATGTATCAAGTTAATCATACTAATAAGTGCATCGTTAGTGATTTTTTGGGTCTGAAGCCATATTGACAAAAGCTCAGTATATTGTGTTTGGCTAGATAGGAGTAAAGCTGCTTGTAGATTAGTTTTTCAAATATTTTTGACAAGTTTGGCAGAATTGATAAAGGTCTGAAGTTGTTGACACCACATTTATGGACTGGGGTTACTCTCTCTTTTTTTTTTAGAATATCTGGAAAAGTTTGGAGTTCAAGTGACTTGTTGTAGAGCAATGCAATGGCAGGGGCTAAAGATTTGGAGGCTTTTTTGTAGATTAAAGTTGGTATCTCCGCAAGGGCACTAGACTTGGTCTCAAGGGAAAGGATTACCTCATTTACATCAGTGGAATTAGCGGGCGTTAGGTACAGAGACTGTGGGTAGTTACCTGTAAGATAGTCCTGAACATTTTACTGAAGATGGAATATCATTAGCAAGGGATGACCCAATGGATGAGAAGAACCTATTGAATTTAATAGCAGTATCAGTGGCTGAAAGCAGACCGTCGTTATTGGACAGGATTATTGGTTAGTTATTTAAAATCTTATTTTATCCCAATATTTGTGAAATTTGTGCTCCATGTTTTCTTGATGTTGCTCTTTGTTTGAGTAAATTTATCTTCGTTGTATTTAATTTTGGCTCTTCTAATTATTTTAGATAGAAATGGTGAGTAATTCTTTGAAAGTTCTTTGGAGACGATACCTAACCTATATTTCTTCTCAAGGTCATGTTTTTATTAATAGATTTAAGTATCCCTTTGTAAGCCAAGGATTGTTTAGTCTTTTAGTTGTGACTTCTTTCGTTAGCATAGGACAGTGGGTGTTATAAAGGCTGAGAGTCTTTTGAAGAAATGATTGCATTGCTAGGTTGATGTCCCCTATGGTACCTAATTCGGACTCCCAGTTGATATTAACGGCAGCAACTATAACATTGCCTATAGAAGTTTCATTGTGCAGCCTAAAGCTTATCTTCCTTGTATCTAGAGGTGGTTTGTAAATGTTGGTTAGGAGAAATGTGAGGGTAATGGTCAGTAGTGCTATCAGTGATTATCCCTGAAGTAAGCGTAGAGGTTATGTTGGTCCAGCTGTGATCAAGAGCTGTGGCAATACTATCCGTGATTCTAGTAGGTCTAGTGATTAGGGGTATGAGGAAGCAGGAATTCATACAGTTGAGGAAACTAGCAGCAGGAGGGTTATCAGGCTCGTAGAGGTCAATGTTAAAGTCCCCAGAAATAATTAGATGTTTTTGTTTAGTCTGTTCTCTAGTATTAGATTTCTAAGGTTACAGTTAAATTCAGTCACATCAGTGTTAGGAATTCTGTAGACTGCTTCCACAGTCAGGACAGCCTCACTACCCTTGACCTTGAAACAGGCAAATATATACTCTCTACAAGGGTCTCTAGTTTTAATTACTTTTAAGCAAGTCAGTTCTTGGTGGTAGTAAAGAGAAGTACCACCAGTACCATATGCTATGTTTCCCCTGATATAGCTGCCATATTTAGGAGTAGATATTATTTGTAAGTGCCCTTTGACAGGTGTAATTAAAGAGGAAGAAGAATTAACACTAGTTACCTATTACACTAGTACAAATGTTAATGCCAGCCTCAACCACGAGGATTATATGGTGTGATTATCCTTGTTCATAATTGGTGAATCAGGCCCACTATATACAGATAAAACCTCTCCATTTTAGTTAATAATATATGTAGTCTAATATTGTAGTGAATGTCTACTAACCAATAATTTATATTGATAACTACATAAATAAACCATGAACTCCCCCACAATGTGTAAGGAAAGTGATTTGTGAGTATTTTAAACCATACAGTCTACTTTAAACATCAAATAATTTGCTATCAAAAATATAAATTAACGTAATATATATATTACTATAACAATTTATATCAACTATATAAATATAAATCTCACAGGTCACTTCCCTACATTAATAGTCCTTCGAACTGGATGAACCAGAAATACTACACTGGTCCATTAAATTAAATAAACTAGTGCAATTTAACAATATTATAAATATTGTCAGTCACACGACCGGCGGCATACAGCCCTAGGAAGCTCAGAACCTCTCAGCGGCTTTGTGGAGGACACCCACCAATTTCGTGGTGTTTATATCTGCGGAGTGACAGCGCTTAAATTAAAACCAGACAAATTACGGCTACGCCTTCGCAAGTTTATATACATTAATTTTGTGGTGCTTAATTTGGTGAAAGGTGACTAATAACAGACTTAATATAGATAATACTAGAGGTTAATACGAGACTAACATCACCAGTTGTGTATATAATTTCTCTTGAATAAAGAATTATTTAACATATATATATAATCCAAATTTAATATATATTGCACTAGTATCATATTACCATGACTAGTTGAACTAATAATTGTTCATTCTAGTCAAATTTAGTACCAAAGTCTAGTTGTACTACATTGAATAACCTAGTACCATTAATTAATGGTGCAGACCCTATTTTGGGTGTGATTTATACCAGCTCGAGTTGAGTTGTGAATTTATAATTTACCTGTTTTATAATTGTTTACCTATAATCATTGCACCTTTGAGTGGTTAATTTGTGTCTACTCCAACCAGGTGTGATTTTGATGAGCTAACCTGATGGTACTTCCACTTTTGACACTGGATTATCACTCAAATCATTTGTGTATGATTTATATATTCTCCGGAGACTGAAGGATGCCTACTACGTATACTAATTTTAAGTGCTAACCTCTAGAAAAGGAAGGATTATAACCTAGTAAATTACAAATTTTACCCTAGGCTACTAGAATTGGTGCTTGCTCACAATTTATGAATTAATACCCCCTGTTACTTTCACTACGAAATTATGGGGCCTAAAAAACAGAATTCAGCAGCCAGTACAACACACGAAATGTCTAGTAAGAGTATGTTGTACAGCTGATCATATGTGAGTCACAACGGACATGTGACTAGACAACTGAACAAGTGTGATCAATTGACCCGACAAATATGATACCTAAAGTACTTGAAAACCATATAGAGGTGGGTAACAGAAAATACAAAGAACTACCGAGGCTGGGAATAATTATCTTCAAAGCCTCATTCAACAAAATGCTGAACCCGACAATCTTCCATGCCTAAACGAAACAATATGTAGAGGATGTCCAAGTTCACCTTGATAAATTAATACAGTTGGTAAAAAAAAAATATAAACTCTGTCTCTCAAAATGCTCTAACAACAAGTGGAGCTAATACATCTGAACCATTCAATGAAGTTCTTCTTACTGCCATTGATCTACCTCAATTTCATGGCAGAGAAGAGGAAAATTTCGAATGTTACTGGAACACGTTCGTTAGTGAACTCTTAAAGTTTTATTAACAAAACAAAGAAATTCATTTATTTGCGAAGTACCCTTAAGGGTTGAAACAAAGACAGTTATTGTTCATCTGATTCCAAATGATGACGACTACAAAACTGCTATACAGTTGTTAGAGGTCAACTATAGTAACCAAGAGATTGATATAGCTAACCTCTACTATAAACGTAGAGCAATACCAACACCAGAAAGAACAGCTGAAGCTATACAATAATTTAGACTCCAAGTGGAGTCACTAGTCAAAGCTCTTGCTGCCATGGCAGATGTTCCTAGGGCAGAACGGGTGTTAAAATTAGAGATTTAGAGTAAATTCCCCAAAGAAATTTTAGTCTCCATCTGTTCTCATTATCGGCCAGACATCCTCACATCTTGATGAGATTAAGGATGACAGTGAACAGCATGAGAGCCCATGAGACAATGGCACCAGCAAACTGTTCTTCAACTGACAAGTCTAAACCGACGAAGTCCATTCAGGACCCAAGTAATAATAATCAAACAAAGAGTACAATAAGTACTCCATCTAAATTTAAACAATCTATTTCCTCACCAAAGTGGAACCAAGGCAGGGTGGGCATATATGCAGTGGGACCCCTCCAAGCCTATAGTCAATATGTCATCCAAGATGATGACTCCAAAGGATGTTGTGAGCTATGGAACATGTTTGTTCTGCCAAGAGAAACATTAAATGTACCACTGCACCAAATTTCCTAATCGAGACACCCTTGTTGAGCGACTCAAAGAGTTGCAAAATTGCCCGAGGTGCCTCAGGAAACACAACCTCCTAGACTGCGAGGCCCAATTACCCATCTGTAATAAGTGTTACAAGGGTCAGCATCATGCAGCATTGTGCGGAGACACCAAAACAAAGTCTACAAATCCCAAGGTGAAAATTGATATTCCCACCACAGTACAGTACTGCAAGGTGCCACAGAAAATCAGTGTCCTACCGACAAAGACCAAGAATACTTCGACTTTGCCAGGGTCAACTCACCTAAGTATATGTATGCCAAGTTCGGGATAGCTCAACTCACCATCCATGAGAAGAGGGCCAGGGTCCATCCCTGTAGGTTGTTTGACCAAGAGCCCCAAACATTTGTCACTGGAAGTGTGGCAGATGATCTACAATTAAAGCCTGTGAAATAGGTAACCTTAAATATTTCGGGGTTCCTAGCTGATACAGTACCTCAAGTCTACCAGGTGGTACAGCCATCGGTACGATTAGGCAGCTACGTCTGTCAGGTACCAGCCATTGTGGTGGACACCATTCCAATAGACCTACATGTACAAGCTTTGGAGGCTACTGCAAAATTCCTGAGAAATAGAGGAATAAAATTGGCAGATAAAATTAAGTCTGATCACCTCAGCGACTTTGTAATTTTTGTAGGTGCGGACTACTACCACCAATTCATCAGTAGCCCTACTAAATATCAGCGCATAAACATGTTAAATTCAGCAGGAGGCAAATTACTCACAGGCCCAGTATATAGCCTGAGGAGACCAATGTCTGCAGACAAACAGTACCAATAGAACACACCCTCGACCTCATCCATCCATCAAGGGTCAGCCCTCGTCATGGCCATTGTGGATTTGTTCAATACCAATAGACATTTAAATTTATCAGCTGATTATATAACTCCAGTTGCGTTATACTATTGAGATTACAGCTGACTATAACAGAGGTTGATCTTAATATCATCATTTAAACCTGAAGATGAGTTCATGAGGCCTCAGTGGCAAATCAGTGAACAGTAGCCTAAAGAGCTACAAGTCACCTGCGACTAATGTTACTGAACCCACTGCAGTCTCAGAACCATAATTGACTCTATTGATTGAATATTCAATCCTCTGAATCTAATAACCATATTAAATTAAATTTGTCAGCAAAAATAAACTCCAGCAAATAAGCACAAGGGAGCATGACTGACTATATAAATCCAACAACCGATGTTGATACATTTATTATTTAATCAAGATGTATTCCATGGGCCTCAGTGTTTATATATCATTAACCAGTTAAATGAACGAGCTTCAAGTTAACACAACTAATGTCACTGTTACCACTGCAGTCCCAGAATCATACTTGACTGTAGTATTCACATTCAGTCCTCTGAGGTTAAATAAAATATAATTAGGCTAGAAATTTAGCCTCCCAAGAGTTAACAGAGAAATCAAATCGCCAATGAACTCCATCCCCTGCAACTGTAGTACAGGACATCATTCCTGTATGAACTGATGCACAAATGTGTGAATACTAAATATTAATATCAAATTAATCTAATAAATCTGAGGATGAGTATTGGTGTTCATCTGGTCTAAATTTTGGACTTCGACTCGTGTTTAGCCCTCTCGGGAATTATGTCAGAAAATCTGACATCATTTACAAACATTTAATACATTTGGCAGATAATATTGCTGCTGTTTTGCAATAACAAATTAATCCTAGAAAAGGGTTAATTTGTTTCTATTATCCCACTTTCGGTAATAATATATGTACTCTATTACTGTATTGAATGTCTACTAACCAATAATTTATATTGATGACTAGTTGTACCCGGGCATCATTTACTAACATTTAATACATTAGGCAGATAATATTGCTGTTTTGCAATAACAAATTAACCCTAGAAAAAGGTTAATTTGTTTTAATTATTCCACATTAGGTAATAATATTGTACTCTAATACTGTATTGAATGTCTACTAACCAATAATTTATATTGATGACTAGTAGTACTCGGCCATGCGTTGTTGTTGCTCAGGAAAACACATGCTTTGCTTAGCGACAGCAACCCCTCCCATTCCCCCCCCCCATCCTCCCCAACATTCCCCCTCGCCCGTCCCTTCATTTTCCCAGCCATTCCCCACTCCCGTCCCCTCGTCCTCCCCACCATCTCCCCACTCCCGTCCCCTCATTCTCCCCCACCATTCCCCACTCCCTTGTTCAATGCATTCCCAAATGATTAGATGTTCCCATCAGAAAAATGGGAACATCAAATAATCTGATGTTCTTATCACTGAAAAATAAAACGAAGTTAAAAAACTAAATTAATAAAATGAAAAAATAAAAAAATGAGTTATACTCACAAAATGAATGGTATGGTAAACAACTCAGCCCAATGCCAATGCAATGTCACACAAAATAATTAAATCAAAATGAAAATAAATCGAAATCTATGAAAATTTAATTTATTAGTGCAATTGGAAACATTGAAATGGAATCGTAACATATTTGGTATAGTGTGTGTTGCTTTTACATGCAACAGATGGAGCTGGTTTTCCAAAAAAAAAGTGTTTAACCTGCCACAGGTATAGCATGTATGTAGTAGGTACATAAAAACATGGGCGTATTCAAATGCAACGTTTTGTCCAAATTTCAAAACAATCGGTAAAGAGGTTTTGGAGATTTCCTCTCACATGGAAACACATTTTGTCCCGAAAAGCATGTTTTTACCTGTCACAGACGTGATAACTATAGTTATCACGTCTTATAGTAGGAATATTTTATCGTAGGAATATAAAAACACGCTCGTATATGAATGGAATGTTGTGTGAAAATTTCAAAGCAATCGGTGAAGAACCTTCGTAGATTAGAGATTTTGAACAAACGAACATTTACATTTTTATTTATATAGACTACATAAATAAACCATCAACCCCCCCAGAATGTGTATGGAAAACAATTTGTGAGAATTTTAAACCATAGTGTCCACTTTTAACATCAAACAATTTGCTATCGAAAATATAAATTAACGTAAAATATAGATTTCTATATAAATTAATGTAAACTAAATAAATTTAAATCTCACAGGTCAATTCCCCACAAGACGTCTCGTAGCTCTCTTTTGCTGGTCACCTGACTATTGGTCCCATGTTGATTGGCACGAAATATCTCGAGTCCATTTGCAAACTGTCATATTATAAAATGTCAAAAAGTGACCACCTAAAAAATCTTTAAAGTAATATTTCTAATGAACTGTGCAATTTGCACATTTCCCACTTGAACTAAAATTATCACTGGCCCATTGTACAAGTAGGTTGAACAATTTCTAGTATATCCGGAAAATGCACGAACGAGAATGGATTGCAGTGTTAATCGTAACAATATCCATTGTGTGCTCCAAACCCTCAACCCCCACTCAATCCCATTGTCAATAACGCGCACTAACCACCACCACTACCTCAGTGACCTCCTCTCCCAGGATATCTCTAGCGACCAATCCTCCAACCTTTTTCTTACCTTCTACACACGAACCTATCAAGTACCCCCATAACCAGGCAGATACCCATAATGGGAATAGAATATCAATGACCAGCCAAAAAAATTGAGAAAAAGACTGTTGAAATTAACCTCATATAAGAGCAATAGTAATTACATTGTAACTGAAAAAATCACTATGGTAATATTCCACAGACAATACCAGGTATCAAGAAGATAAAGGTTTGAAAATATCAATTTTTAAAAAGATACCAATAATGAAGAATATTTTGCACAAATGACTTCAGTGAAGGGAAACAAAAATTTGGGTAGAGATTTACATAACAGAGTAATGTATAGATGTAACATAGATGACCCCAGACAAGAATATAAGAAAGCAAACAGAGCATGGATAAATATCATACAAAGTGAGGCCGAATTATCGAATAGATTGATGGCAAAGCTTCTAGTATTGCGAGGTGTCAATAATAGACAAATTGGCTAAAAATCGATGTATCAGAAAAAGCGTGAAGAAACATGGAGAAGAGACAAGAAATAATTTCTACCAAAATTGGTAAAAGTTGTTTAGAGAAATTTCCTAAGAGAACATATTAGAGAGGAAACATGGAGGTGAATGGGAGACCAATCAACATGAGATGATCTAGACCTTACCAGGAGCAAATTGGTCATTGAGAACATTGAGTAAGTGACCATTGTGAACTGGTCTTTGAATGTGCAGTTCTTATGAAGGTTGTAGTAAAATGAAGAGAAGGCGAAATGGAAGACTAGTTTTTCATACAGGCGAGTATCAGTAGGTTAGAAAATTCTTAGTAACAATACCCTGGGATATAGCTAGGAGAAAAAATGGTATAAAACTTGATAATAATCCAATGTAAAGTAACTCAATTTATACTGCCCATATTTGGATAAATAAGCTAAGATACAAAAAAATTCAGAATTTAACAGACAATGTTTGGAGGTAAAAAGTTAAAGTAAAAGAGCATGCAAGATATTCATGGGGCACAGAACCGAGGGAGAACCATAACGTATATACAAGAGGCAGGAACGAATACACAACAAAGAAGCAATATGATAAGTATATAACATTCAAGGCCAAGATCATCCTAAATTACTAAATAGCCAATTGAGGTAAGATGTCGGTAAATAATAAGTGATCAGACAACACAAAAGAGGAGTATATACAAAGAGTAATAAGGAAGTTTGTGAATGTTATGAGCTCATGTACAGTGCCCCTATTTCACTGTTAAGAGCCATGGACAAGAACCTCATATTAATGTAATGAGGGAGTAACCTTCAGCATCACTGGAACACATAACCTGGCCAAATATCAATCAATGTTCTAGGGGAGTGAAAGGCTAGTAAAAAATATTCTAGTTTACTGGCATTAATATAAATCTACATAACATTAAAATAATAAACAGCTACTAACTCACACACAATTACTTTATCCAGCTTCTCATCAGCTGGGCATGAACATACAAAAATGTCTGGAAATTGCATCAATCAACACTAGCTGGCACCAAGAACTTTGCCTGGCACAGTGGAACACTAGGTCCTATATGCTGCTAATATCAATACAGTGTGGTGGTGGTGGCACAACCAGTAACACATGAGGTATGGAGAAACAATACCCAATAAAGCACCATGGCATTACTTAAGTTCCTCAGAATATCACCTCACAAAGACATATAAAAACCTCTACCACCTGGTATACATGATGAACAACAGTAGAAAATAACCATGGTTTTATATAGTGTTACATAATAATTAATCTAACAGTCACATTACACAAATAAGGTCCCAAATCTCGGACCGGAACGCCACAGATACGCTCGCCTGGAATGGTCAAGGAGTAGTCGCCTTGAGCCAAGCTCGCCGGAGGGCGACACTGTATCCAACTCCATGAGTCAACTGACCCTCAACTTTCAAATAATCACAAGCTCATTATAGACATAACTCGATCATGAACTCTAATTTAATATACAACAAAGTAAAGATTATAAGACACAACCTTACCTAATTTATACAAAATAAGAATTCAATACATTAAAGATGTATCATGACATAAAAATAAGTACACGAAGAATTCGTATCGGTACGACATGGTAACACTGGCGCGAGTCGGTACATCAAAGAGGAGGGGGTGAGGAATGCAGGGGGAAGTTAGGGAGGATTCAAGACGTCGGCCAACCGTTAATACATGTGTATACAAGAATACAAAATAAAGTAGATATATACAACATGTGTATCAAAAGCTTGTCTAGGTGGTATACATTTCACAGTGCCATAATTTCAGTAAATGTCATGAGAAGAGGAAATACAAAGAACAACACTGAAATGGAAATTACACAGTATACATGTGAGTAATACATCTGGAACCCAAATGTATACATTCTCCATCATGGTCCACAAAATGTTATCTATACAGCATTTATGAAGCATTACATACAATAAGGATACAAGGAGATTTTTCAAGCTTCATGACATTAGGCTACTGCTATACACTAGACAACTAATATATATCCACAATTACATGGCATACATCTTTGATACAGAATTATCATAAAATTGGTTATGTATGTCACACATTGACAATACATAAATTAAGAATAATATTGTGTGAAAGAAGATTCACTAATAATTACAACATTCGTGATACTAGGCTAATCAGTGAAGATATCACTAATAGTTTGAGCACAATCATACACCAGCTTCAGTATGATCATACTGGTGTATGCTTGGTCATAACAGCGAAAAAACTCATTAAAAGTTTCCAGGAATTTTTCATGATAGAACTAGAGCTGCCCCTAAATCTATTTATTTATTTATATATATACAAGAAGGTACATTAGAACTGAGAGGATACATAGTATAGTAATTACAATCTTGTAAAGCCACTAGTACGCGCAGCGTTTCGGGCAGGCACAATTCTTATCTAAGATTTCTAATGGAACAGGCACTACCAGAAAGAAACACTAATGCAATATAAGTGATATCAGAGAACGAAAAGAAACACTAAGAGGAGCTGGATGTTATGGAAGCCACAGGTCGTGTGTTGATCTCACCATGGATCCTGAAAGGGGCAGCTTTAGCAATATGTTTAGCATATTGTATACTATAGTCTTCATCTCATCACTTGATATGGCCGAACTTCCTGATATTTGGAAAATGGCAAAAGTGGTACCTACGTACAAGAAAGGGGGAAGATAGGAACCACTGAACTAGATACCGGTATTGCTAACATGTATTCTCTGTAAGCTATTAGAGAGACTGGTTAAAAGAGAGTTCATAGAACATTTCCAACCCATAAACTTTGTTTCTAAGCATCAATAGGAATTCAGTTTGACCAACTGTGTGAGAATGGGATTTCACAGCTGTCTTATCCTCCTGTTAATAGCTAACGACCTTGTAGTGCACCCCCCGCAAAAAAATCTGAATTTGTTTTCTCTCCTGACGTTGTTAAGAAGCATTCAAGAAGCACAAAAATCCAAGTAAAAAGTTTCTACCTCTTGTAGTTTAGCTGTAGTTGTACTCACCTAGTTGTGCTTGTGGCGATGAGCTTTGGCTCTTTGTTCCCGCCTCTAAACTTTCACTCAGCTGGAGTAGATTTTCTTGAGCCTATTGGGTTGTATCAAATCTACATTTGAAACTGTGTATGGAGTCTGCCTCAACCACATCACTGCCTAACGCATTCCATTTGTTAACAACTCTGACATTGACAAAATTATTTATAATGTCCCCGTGGCTGATTTGGGCACTCTGTTTCTACCTGTGTCCCCTTATTCGTGTTCCCCCTATGCTAAATAGTTTGTCTTTATCCACTCTGTCAGTTCCCCTAAGAATTTTGTTGGTGGTGTTCATGTTTCCCTTTACTCTTCTGTCTTCCAGGGACGTGAGGTTTCGCTCCCTTAGCCTTTCCTCGCAGCCCATACTTGTCAGTTCTGGGTCTAATCTGGTGGTATACCTCTGACTTTTCTCTAACGTTGTCTTGTATTTACAAAGGTACGGATTACAGGCTGGAGATGCATACTCCAGGATTAGTCTGACACAAGTGGTATACAAGGTTCTGAATGATTCCTTTCAATAGGTTCTAAAGGCAGTTCCTATTTTGGCCAATTTAGTATATGTTGCTGATGATATCCTTTTGATGTGGGCCTCTGGGGACAAGTTCGGTGTGATATCGACCCCCAGATCGTTTTCTGTATTTGACTCTAGCAGGATTTCACCTCCAAGTTGGTACCTTGTGATTGGTCTCCTGCTCCATTCACCTAATTTCATTGCTTTGCACTTTTCAGAGTTCAACTTTAGTAGCCATATCCATGTAGTGACCCGGAGAAGTTGCGCTTTTTCTGTAGAAATTAGATGAGGTGCCACACTGGAATAGCTTTGTCGATCAGTTTGTATTGATGTGTTAAAGGTGGTATTCCTTATGAATAGCTTTGAAAATATGCGTATGTTCAGATGTATGTTCATAAATGTACACACACGACATGTATTTATTCATGCTAATATACACACATAAGCCTAAATCTTATAATAGGACATAGCACATGTTTTACCTGTAAATATAAATATGGTAATCACTTATTTGATATTGTTAAAAGTTCGATGGTTCCTCGTATGGCTCCCTAGCACAGTCAGAAACTGAATGGTGATGTATCCGACATGGTCTTTAACGTTTTTACTGACGCCTTAGAAGGAATGTGGAAAGTCTAAAGATATTTTTTAAATTAATATGTAAGATGGTTACTGGAAACCTGCGGAAGCAAATATAAACCCCATGTATGAGCAAGGCTTTCACATCTTATACAGTACCCTAATACTTACCCTGAGGGGATGTGCAGCCGAAAGATGGTCGTGCAAATGATTGCACGACAGTAGGTACGCCAGTGTGGAACATCCAGCGTGCACAGTTTTTCAGTCCACTGGTCTAGATCCTTTAATTAGGGACTTAGGTCTGCCGTACTGGCTCTCTCCGGATAGTCTACGTTATCAGTAGACCAAATGTACTGCATGGGCCAGTGTATACATTGTCCAACAATTAAATAGAGCGAGTTGAACATATGCATCGCAAGTCATATGTCTCGGAGCTTCAACGTTGGAAGGAGACAGGGGGAACTTTTTTAACTGTGGTTAAGAAGTTGGGAGCCTTAATCCTCTTGAAGTCCCTAACAACCATAGGCCTCATACATGCTGTATCCATGATGTCATAGGCCTAGCTGGCATGGGTTACCGCTTCTCATTAGTTTAGGCACCATTGCTTGTGTCTCATTGGTCAACCCATAAATTGGACTGTTGTACTTGTAGTAGAGCCCACTTAGAGCCTCACAAATTCATTTTACCTCCGGAGGTCGTCTACAATGGACGTGTATCAATCAAGTTAATTAGCCACTAACGTGATCAACCCGCATGATTTTCTCTAAAAATAAAAGTCACTCGATAAGACTCAATTTCATGCTACATGATTGTCAACTGAATCCGATTGCAGTAGATGAAAATATAATACTATTTTCTGAGTGAACTTGAAGTGTAGAGAAACTATGTGATCCCACGTCATGTCGAATAGAAGTAACAGACTGCAGCCAGAGTACCTGAGAATGTCATAAATCAGTATACTATAATAGCTGGCAAGATGATCAAATTGATACAAATCGTGTATAATCGTCGCCGCATGAGTTCTTGTGTGAATTTCCTGGCAATCAAATAAACATAAACTCACAACATGATCAGTGTGTAGTAAGATAACTGCCTGGAAGTGACGAGTCACCTGCCCACGTGTCAGTGATCACACTAGCTGCCAACACCGTGCTGTGAGTGTGTTGAGTCTCCCACCAACATTATGCTGCCATGTGGCATCATTGACAACTGCCTCTCACCTGAACTAGCCACGTATGGCCCATTTTGTCTACCTGTTCCACCACACTGTGTCCTAACTTTGTGTCCACCTGTTCCACCACACTGTGTCCTAACTTTGTGTCCACCTGTTCCACCACACTGTGTCCTAACTTTGTGTCCACCTGTTCCACCACACTGTGTCCTAACTTTGTGTCCACCTGTTCCACCACACTGTGTCCTAACTTTGCGTCCATCTGTTCCACCACACTGTGTCCTAACTTTGTGTCCATCTGTTCCACCACAGTGTGTACTAACCAGATACCATGTAAAGTCAGGGTTATTGTGAATCTAGCCTCATGTGTGATCCTGTGACTGTACACCTGTACCACCGTGCTGTGTCACACACCTGTGGCTGGTGTGACTGTATACCTGTACCACCGTGCTGTATCACACACCTGTCACCAGATGTGGCTGGTGTGACTGTACACCTGTACTACGCCTGTTCGCATGGCCAGCCACGTGCTTTGTGTATCGGCATGAATGTGTCATCTACTTGCCACGCCTTAGTGATGTTGCAGTTGTGTCATACCAACTGCCAAGGATCATCAGGGCTGTCCATGCTGTATGAGTATTGAGAGAGTGAGAGCATATCAGGCCAGCCTGCTGTATGTACAGTCTCTATACTTTTAATTAATATTCTTTCATTGTGCTAATCCTGTGATCAGCAACCCGCTTGACAAATATGTCATCAAATACCTGCAACACGTGTGAAGTAAACTGGAGGGTGTGAGTGTGGTAATGTGAGTTCACCGTGCTGCACATACCTCTCACCTCTATATTGGTTACATACACACTCCCAACTTTGTTACTGAATTATCATTGTTGTGTTGACGTCTCAGCGTCGTGTGATATTTATTTATTGCATTATTGTCTCAGTGTTGTGTTTAGTTCATTTGTGAATAATGCCTCAAAAATGTTATTATTTAATTCATTATTATTGTCTCAGTGATGTGAGTTTAATTCATTTATGATTGTATGAATCATGTGTGTTTAATTAATTTATGATTTGTCTTAGTGACGTGTTCTTAACTCATTTATAATTATCATCTCGGTGACGTGCGTTTAGTTAGTTTATGTTTAATGTCTCAGTGACGGGTAACTGACTCATTTATAATTTAAAACTCAATGATTTATGCTGTGCACATTTTGGCGCAATGATTTGTAATTGTGCATTTCATGTGTATTGTTGTGCACTGCCCCGAGTGTCCCGTGTGGACCGGAAATCAACATCCCTTTACTGCAAGTAACATATGCCGAACGTGTCAGAGTGTTCCATAGTGTTCGGCTTAGTTCACAGTGACCCAAGCAAGTGGGTAGAGACCGAGTATCTCCTCATACCAGAGTGAGGGGAACGATTCCTGCTGTGTACGGGTTGAGTAGATTTATCGTTACACTCTTGATTAACGCAAGGGCAAGCTCATTGTGTATTGGTAAGCAAGTTTATTGAATATATATTAGTACCAGAGTCTTTTCGTCAGCATTTCCCTAAGTTCTGCCCCCACCCCCCTATTTATTCTGCCATTATTGTCACTTTGCTGATTATTTGGTACCGGCCCTGGGTTTCGAGACCCTACACCCTACTAACACTAACATACTCAATATTTATAGAGGACCACAGCGGTCATTTCTCTAGAAGATGGTTCACACATTTGAGCAAGGCTGACGACCCAGTGACGGGAGATATGTTCGTCTGGAGACTGGTGTGGTGAGATACTCCTCTCCATTTGAGGTACAGCGTATCTGCACAACTGGTCTCTCTTATAATTTCTGTAAATTGATGGTGTTGCATGGGTCTTTGCCGAATTTTACCCTCACTCCAATTAGGACAATATAACCGGAGAGAGATACATACACTGCATTCTCCTTCATTGCAAGAAAGCTTTTGTCGCTATTCATAACATGTACTCTAGGGGAACTCTTATGTAAACTACGAAAACAGACTGGTGTATCAACAAGATTACTAAAGTGGGTGATAGAGGGCCTTTGGAGGAGGTAAAGAGTCATAGTAAGAGGAGAGCTTTCAAACTGGAGAAAGGTAGTGAGTTGAGTACCTCAAGTGTCAGTAATAGGGGCTTATCCTGTTCCTAATATATGAATGCAATCTAGCAGCGGAGCAAGCTCATTCTTGTCAATGTCTGTTGATGATAAATTGCTAAGTAGACTAATCACAAATGAGGAGGACTTCAATACCTTACAAGATGAACTGGAAAATATCCATAGATAGTCAGAGGAATTGCTACTAGACTTTAACCCTGACAAATGCAAGGTTATGTGTACTAGAATCAGAGGAAAGAGATCTCAAATGCAGCTCAATATAAAGGGAAGGCAACTTCCAATTTCTGAAAAAGAGAAAACCTTAGGCGTGGACATAACTGGGAATCTATACTAGAGGCACACACCAGCAGAATAACTAGGGTAGCATTTGCGTTACTAGTAAACGTTTCGTTATCATTCAGGAACATATACAAAGATCTCTTCCGAACGCTGTAGAAATACTTTGAGACTCATTATTGAGTATGATGGAATGGCTTTAACCCCTACTTAAAGGAAAAAACTTTAAAAGGTGCAAACATATGCAACAAGTCTCGCTCCTGATAATGAACAAATCTACAAGGGCCGTGATGAGGATTCGAACTTACGTCCAGGATGCGCCTTAGTCGAGTGCGCCACGACAATCCACGACAGTCGATTGCGCTAAGGGGACAGAGCTATAAAGAAACTCTGAGAGAACTGAACATCACAACACTGAAGGTAAGAAGGAATAGGGGCTACGCGATAGCGACGTGCAAGATATTAAGGGGATTTACAAAGTAGATATAGAAGAATGTTAAAATTAATTAACAGTCGAACGAGAGGACATGATTGGAAACTAAAAAGACAGATGAGTCAAAGGGATGTCAAGAAATATCTTTTTAAGTCTCAGAGTAGTAAGTTTAATGGACTAAATAAGGAAATTTACGAAGTGAATTCAAAATTTTTTACACGTATATATTTAAAAACACGAGAGAAAATGAGTGACAGCAATAAACAAATGATGGTCGAAATGCTGGCCTTACGAGTTTATGCTTGACTCAGCAAAGACAACGGAATATATAAACACACATGTCGGAAAAACCGACACCATTTACTAACATTTATTACAATAGGCAGATAATATTTCTGCTGTTTTGTACTTACAAATTAACACGATAAATAGTGTTTTAATGACTCAAAGAAAATGAAGCTTCAGTGAAATTTTCCCCTGAAGATAACAAGGAAATCATTGCCATGTAGCCATTAAATTCACCAGCTAATAATATTGGGAATTCTTATTAAAACATCAGTCTCTGGACGGTACACTTCATGAAAACATTTTCCCTTGAACCAACTTAATTATCAGTACTAAAATAAATTAATTATAAACCCTCTTTCTACTTCTTGATAAAACGCATTTGGAGAACAGTCGATGCGGGAGGGAGAGGACATGTACTCGAGAGTTGCCCTCTCCAGTACATGGGGGAACAACAAGTTACTGTCGAAGAGTTTGACTGCACAAATTGACACCATCGTTACCAGGCAAGGTTTCGTCTAATATTCGGTGGATATAACATGATACTCCGCACTATTTGTCACTCAGAAACTCACACTCACTCGCACTCACATAACCGTATCCATACACTCACACACACATAAACACACAAACACACACACTAACACACACACACACACACACACACACACACACACACACACACTAACACACACACACACACATACACACACACACACACACACACACACACACACACACACACACACACACACACACACACACACACACACACACACACACACACACACACACACACTTTGTAACACAGCACCAACATGGATTCAGGAATGGCAGGTCCTGCCTCACAGTGTTACTTGAATTCTACGACCAGGCAACAAAAATAAGGCAAGAAAGAAAAGGGTGGGCAGACTGCATATTTTTGGATTGCCAGAAAGCCTTTGATACAGTACCACACAAGAGGCTAGGGAAAAAGCTGGAGATGCAGGCTGGAGTGAAGGGGAAGGTACTCCGTTGGATACAGGAGTACATAAGCAACAGGAGACAACGAGTCAGTGTGAGGGGTGAGGTTTCAGATTGGCGAGACGTTACGAGTGGTGTCCCGCAGGGGTCAGTCCTTGGACCTATACTGTTTCTGATATATGTAAATGATCTCCCAAAGGGTTTAGAATCGTTTCTCTCAATGTTTGCCGATGATGCAAAAATTATGAGGAGGATTGAAACTGAGGACGATAGTAGGAGGCTACAAGATGACCTAGACAGACTGAATGAATGGTCCAACAAATGGCTGTTGAAGTTCAACCCGAGTAAATGCAAAGTAATGAAACTATGCAGTGGAAACAGGAGGCCAGACACAGGATACAGAATAGGAGATGAAGTACTTAAAGACACGGACAGAGAGAAAGATCTAGGAGTTGTTATCACACCAAACCTGTCTCCTGAAGCCCACATAAAAAGAATAACGTCTGCGGCAGATGCGAGGCTGGCTAACATCAGAACAGCGTTCAGGAACCTGTGTAAGGAATCATTCAGAATTTTGTACACCACATATGTAAGACGAATCCTGGAGTATGCAGCCCAAGCATGGAGTCCGTATCTTGTCAAGCACAAGACGAAGCTGGAAAAAGTCCAAAGGTATGCCACTAGATTAGGCCCAGAACTAAGAGGCATGAGTTACGAGGAAAGGCTGCGGGAAATGCACCTTACGACACTGGAAGACAGAAGAGTAAAGGGAGACATGATCACAACCTACAAAATCCTCAGAGGAATCGACCAGGTAAACAAGGATAAATTATTCAACACTGGTGGGACGCGAACATGGGGACACAGGTTACCTACCGTGAGGTTACCTTACCTTGAGGTGCTTCCGGGGCTTAGTGTCCCCGCGGCCCGGTCGTCGACCAGGCCTACTGGTTGCTGGACTGATCAACCAGGCTGTTAGACGCGGCTGCTCGCAGCCTGACGTATGAGTCACAGCCTGGTTGATCAGGTATCCTTTGGAGGTGCTTATCCAGTTCTCTCTTGAACACTGTGAGGGGTCGGCCAGTTATGACCCTTATGTGTAGCGGAAGCGTGTTGAACAGTCTCGGGCCTCTGATGTTGATAGAGTTCTCTCTCAGAGTACCTGTTGCACCTCTGCTTTTCAACGGGGGTATTCTGCACATCCTGCCATGCCTCCTGGTCTCATGTGAAGTTATTTCTGTGTGCAGGTTTGGGACCAGCCCCTCAATTATTTTCCACGTGTAAATTATTATGTATCTCTCCCGCCTCTGCTCAAGGGAGTACAGATTTAGGCTCTTTAGTCGGTCCCAGTAATTTAGATGTTTTACTGAGTGGATTCTAGCAGTAAAGGATCTCTGCACGCTCTCCAGGTCAGCAATTTCTCCAGCTTTGAAAGGGGCTGTCATTGTGCAGCAGTACTCCACTCTAGAGAGCACAAGCGTTTTGAAAAGTATCATCATTGGTATAGCATCATCAGGTGGAAACTGAGTACCCACATGAGCCACAGAGACGTTAGAAGGAACTTTTTCAGTGTCAGAGTAGTTAACGGATGGAATGCATTAGGCAGTGATGTGGTGGAGGCTGACTCCATATACAGTTTCAAATGTAAATATGATAGAGCCCAGTAGGCTCAGGAATCTGTACACCAGTTGATTGACACTTGAGAGGCGGGACCAAAGAGCCAGAGCTCAACTCCCGCAAACACAACTAGGTGAGTATACACACACACACACACACATACAAACACACACACACACACACACACACAAGTAGGCCAGCGACGGTAGGAGACACGCGATTAGCAAGGTCCGCGGAAATTTGTCAATTTCTCGGGACACTGAAGGATTATTGAGATTAGATCATAGTATTTGGCCTCTCGCAGTGTGTAGCTAGCAGGGTGCTACATAGCATAGTCATATCGCTAGCGATAGTGCAAAAAAAAGAAAGTATAGCTTGTGGAATCACCGGTGCATACGGTGTGGAGGACCGCGTAGTGACCTGACCTGACCTGACGGCCAGGTGGGGACGACCCGCCGTGGAACTGCTGACTGTGTTTGTTGGGTGGTGACTGTGACTCCAGAGATTTGTGTAGAAAAGAATCGACATCGTCAATCTACTAGCACTTAGAGAATCACCAAGTGGAAAGGCGACGACGGAGCACCATCGTGAAACATACATCATCATTACACATCTAGTTGTGTGAGCGGGAAACATACTGGTATGTACCCCCTCTCTGGTCAAGTAATCAGGTGTACAGTGTGAGGTAAAATATTATCAAATTCTTGTTCAGGATAGTATATATATTTAAAATCTTGGTGTGGCTCATTCTGGGTAGAAGTTACCGCTTACGGGAACTAGTGACACACGCACACGCACGCACGCACGTACATGCACGCACGCACACACGCACGCACTCAAGCCCACGTACGTATGCACGCACACACAGGCTAGAAGGGATTAACACCTTCCGTGGAAAGGAGATAAAACCTCTCATAATCCACCCCCCCTCTCTTACCCCGTCTCTTCCACCTCTCTTACCTGCCGTATCTTGAGGTTATCTTGAGATGATTTTGGGGCTTTAGTGTCCCCACGGCCCGGTCCTCGAACAGACTTCCACCCCCAGGAAGCAGCCCGTGACAGCTGACTAACTCCCGATGGCGATGATGATCGAGGGATCGAATGCGCCCCTGCGTACACGTAAAGGGTTTATCGTGAAGTCTAATGACAAAATGAATTTTGCCTATCGGCGGAAGCTAATGTGCGTTATGGCAAATAAAGATATGAATGGGCAGATAATTGGATAGCCCCAAGAGACCTTAAGGGTGACGAGCACCGTCTCCACCCCACACAGAGAACACTGGGTAGCAAAATCAAAAACTTGGCCTTCAACTAAAAATCAAAAGGTAATTCAATGTTCCCGGCAAAACGGGAAGTCATTCACCTACCAAGTCTGAGCGCACTTTGGGAAGGGAACTATTAGAGGAAAGCGGCAATCAAATATAACTGTATAGCACTGGGAAGGGATCAGGATAGAGACTATGAATGGGACGGGGTAAAGGAATTTTGCCCAACCACTTGGATGGTTGGGGGATGGAATGCCGACATGCATGATGCCAGACCGTCTCTCTACCGTCCATCCCAAGCGGTTGACGACACACCAGGAGCCCACCACGGCTGAGGGCACACCAGGAGCCCACCACGGCTGAGGGCACACCAGGAGCCCACCACGGCTGAGGGCACACCAGGAGCCCACCATGACCCGTAGACCCTCAGCACCTCTCGGGCCAGCCGGCACTGGACAGTCACCCCGCCGGTAGAACCAGGCAAAAAAGGTTCAAAATCTATCAATAATCCTGTGACCCAAGGTGATATGTGTGCCAGGAGTCATAACAATCCGGACTATTGAATCGGAACGCAAAACGGCAGTATCAAAACTTAAAATCGCCCGAGATGGAGCAGGTGTCCAGACGGCCGTTCGTTGTCAAGCTTGTACCAGTAGTCCATCAAATAACTGGCGAAGCTAAGATACCCAGCAAGATACTCCATTAGAATTAATCAAACTCTCAGCCAAGGCAAAATGCCAGCAGTAACACTATGGAATCCTCACTACTTTGGTACTACAGACTCTTGTCAAGTATAGACAAACACCTCCAGAGTTAATATACAGTTTCTTGGTGTATGCTGATAGTTCTGTGCTTCACATCCCATGCATGTCCAAGAGTGTTTGTTGGATAGTATTCAGGTCTCTTGGGGCTATCCAATTATCTGCCCATTCATATCTTTATTTGCCATAACGCACATTAGCTTCCGCCGATAGGCAAAATTCATTTTGTCATTAGACTTCACGATAAACCCTTTACGTGTACGCAGGGGCGCATCCGATCCCTCGATCATCATCGCCCCTAAATCAACATCATTTATTTGATGACTGGACAGGATGCAAACTAAGTTTTGAGGATTTTACAGTGAGCAAAGGTTGAGTGAGCTCTGTAACGTGTATGAAGTGATGTAGACGACACCCCAAGAAGCAGATATGTGGCTGTAGTGTTTTTTAAATTAAGCTCCACCTCTCCCTCGGGATTCGGTGTAGGTTTTGTCCTTGAAGATGCTGCTGGAGCCCTATGTGCTGGCAAGAGAAGGAACGTTCAACAACATATCTTGAACAACAGAAATAAATGGGGGTGAAGAAAAGGAGAGGTTTGGGAAAATGTGATGAGTAGAATGCTAGACAGCTTTTGGGAGTATGTTGGGTTTGTCTGGGGTAAGGATAATTGTGTGGAGCCTGGGATAATTACTCGTTATCATCCCTGGTTACTGGTTGTACCGTTACTGGTACAATTAGTAACAAGGGATGACAGTTACTACCTTTCTAACTACTCTTGTTGTATTATATCATCCTCTTGACTCCTAATGCCAATACTTCGACTTGTTGCTCGTAAGGTATTTGGAGAAGTGGTTTGGGTTCCTTTCCCCTACTGTCTACTTCTCGCTTCCTCCACACTTAGAGTTTCTCTCTCTCTCTCTCTCTCTCTCTCTCTCCCTCCCTCCTCTTTACTCATTCCCTGCTCGGTTTTATCTTCTACTTTATTTATTTTTATTTTTGTCAAATTAAAGGTATATACCTTTCTGAATCCTCCCATACCACTGAGGTTATCTTTGCATCTCACCAGGATTCTTGATGCCAACTCATTTATAAATACCAGTTTTAGTGGTATATTTCTTCAATGTTCATGTGGTGTTGTATATGAACCCAGACTGTAAACTTCTAGGTTTCCTTGCATGGGAATAGTAGTCAAAGGATGTGTGGGTGATTCCCTTTCATTTTGCAAGCGTTCAGCCCTGGTGTCCTGCTGTATCTGGAAGACTTTGAATAATATTTCTTTTCTCTCTGTATTATATTCATGCTTTGAGGGTTTGCTTTTTGTAGATCCATATCCAACATTCTTTCCCAAATTATATGAATTTTCCTGGGTACTTTGACCAATGTGTTCCAATTTTCAGCGTTCAGTCTCTCTAACTTGTTTTCTAAGGTTGTTATTATTTTCTGGGTTTGTTTGTCATAAATTGCTGCCTCCTTTACTTGAGTTTTCCGTAGTTCTTCTCCATGTTTGAATGTTCTCTGTCACATTTCTCACATAACTCTTCCCATTGGCTATTCCAGTAGGTTCCCATATATTCTCATTCTTCCTTAAATTTCATCACTGCGTCTACCCTTTGTTTCTGCACCCTCTCTTGGCACTCTTTTAGTTCTTTATTTAAATATTCTTTTCCTTCTCTGTTCTCTTTATTCTAATTGACTCTTGAGTTTCTGTAGTACCTCTCCCATTTTTTTATTTTTTCTATTTATTGCTTATTTCATCTGGTTCATCCATTGTTCCCTCATATCTGTGATTCTAATATATGTTTTGTGCATTTGTGCCCGTATAGCTCCTCACTCCTGGTATAACCTTGTTATATATACTCACCACTATTGTCTCAACATCGATTTCATCCCTGACCCCATCCCCAACAATGCTTCTCCTCTCCATGGTGTGTATTCTTAGATATTGAATGTTGCACATTTCCTTTGACCACCAAGGTAAGGTAGAGAGGAATACGTCTTATTAGCATGGTCTTTACAGGTTATGTATTATACTGCATTTATTAAGAGCAGGATAGTGAAAATCAAAGAAATACTAAGCTTCACGATTCACTTCATTGCCCCATACAGCCAAAATACATTCTTAATTACATCCTCCCCTCCCTACTTAACAACCTAGGGAGTGTGTTTCTTTCTTATTAATTATTTTCTCGTCACAGCTGAGAATCGTTGCCCACAATTCCCTTTCAACGCCCACTGTTGTGGGTTTGTGTGTGAGTATAGTGTATTCACCTAGTTGTGCATGCGGGGGTTGAGCTCTGATCTTTCGGCCCGCATCTCAACTGTCAATCAATCAACTGTTACTAACTACTATGTCTTTTTTGTCTCCCCCCCCCACCACACACACACACAGTGGGGAGCCGGTGGCCGAGCGGATAGCACGCTGCACACGTGATCCTGTGGTCCCGGGTTCGATCCCAGGCGCCGTCGAGAAACGATGGGCAAAGTTTCTTTCACCCTATGCCCCTGTTACCTAGCAGTAAATAGGTACCTGGGAGTTAGTCAGCTGTCACAGGCTACTTCCTGGTGTGTGTGTGTGTGTGTGTGTGTGTGTGTGTGTGTGTGTGTGTGTGTGTATGTGTGTGGTGTGGAAAAAAAATAGTAGTAGTAGTAGTAGAAACAGTTGATTGACAGTTGAGAAGCAGGCCGAAAGAGCAGAGCTCAACCCCCGCAAGCACAACTAGGTGAATACACACACACACTCACACAGGAAGCAGCCTGTAACAGCTGTCTAACTCTCAGATACCTATTTACTGCTAGGTAACAGGAGTATCAGGGTGAATGAAACTCTGCCCATCTGTTTCCGCCGGCTGCCGGAATCAAACCCGGACCCTGGGATTACGAGTTCCAAGCGCTGTCCATTAAGCCACGGCCCCCCTAACACACACGCACACAGTGTGTGTGTATTCACTTACTTGTGTTTGCGGGGTTTGAACTCTGCTCTTTCGGCCCGCCTCTCAACTGTCAATCAACTGTTACTAACTACTATGTCTTTTCCCGCACCACACACACACACACACACACAGAGGTAGCAGCACGTGACAGCTGACTAACTCCCAGGTACCTATTTACTGCTAGGTAACAGGCGCATCAGGGTGAAAGAAACTCTGCTCATTGTTTCTCGCCGGCGCCGGGAATCGAACCCGGGACCACAGGATCACCCGTCGAGTGTGCTGTCCAGTCAGCCAGAGTGTGTGTGTGTACTCACCTATTTGTACCTGCAGAATCGAGATGCAGCTCTTGGACCCCACTTCTCTAGCAGCTGGTTGTCTATTGCAATGACTCCTGACCTATTTCCTATTATACCTGCTTTTACAGTTGTGAACTGAGTTGGCCTCTACAACCTGCTTCTTTAGGTCCGTCCGTTTACTCACTACTGTTATGCTAGAAGAAAATGTTCTAACATCTCTATGACACAGTCTCAAGCTTCCATCCATGCCCCCCTCCCCCTTGTTCTATTAGCATTCAGAGTAAACATTTTCTGTATTTCCACCTTGTCAATCCTCTTAACTATTTTATATGTCTGCATCCCATTCCTCCCTGTGTGTGAGTATATATTTTTACATGCGTTTGTGTTCTAACCTATTTGTACTCAACTATTTGTGCCTGTAGGATCTAGCCTCGGCTCCTGGACCCCGCATATCTTGCCGCAGGATGGTTTAAAGCAATGACTCCTGTCCTCTTTTCCTATTATATGAGTGTTTAAAATTATGAATAAAGGTTGCTTCCAAAATTTGCTCCTTTAGTTCATTCCATTTTCCCACAACTCTTTTGTTAAATGAAAACTTTTTAACACCTCTATGACTCATCTGAGTTTTGAGCTTCCACCCATTCCCCCTTGTTTTGTTGGTATTCAGTGTGAACCTTTCATCTATTTCCACATTCTCAATCTCCTTAAGTATGTTATATGTTTCTATCATATCTCCCCAATCTTTCCTTTATTCTTGCGTCGTCAGCTGCAGTTCCTTCAGTCCTTCATACCCCTTACCTCACAATTCTGAGACGAGCCTCATCGCAAACTTTTGAACCTTTTCTAATTTCTTTATGTTTCTTTAGGTGAGGGCATGATGGGGCGGCATACTCTAATGCTGGTCTCATGTAGGAAGTGTAAAGTGTTCTAAATGCTTCCTCATTTAGGTTCCTGAATGATGTTCTAACTTTTGCTAGCGTAGAGTACGCTGCTGTCGTTATCCTATTTTTATGTGCCTCAGGAGTTAGATTTGGTATTGTATCTACTCCCAGGTCTCCTTCTCGAGTCATCAAAAGTAGGTAGTTTTCCTCCACTTTGTACGGCCCCTGTGGCCTCCTGTCACTTTGTGCCATTTCCATTACTTTACACCTGCATCGTGTTGATCTCCAGCACCCATTTCTCCGACCATCTCCTCAACTTGTTCAAGTCCTCTTGGAGTATCATACAGTCATCATCTGTCACATCTGGTCACATTTATAATGCGTCATCCGCGAACATCGACATAAGAGACTAAACTCCTGTAGACGTCTGTTATGTATATCGGAAATTGAACTTGTCCAAGAACCGATTCTTGAGGAATTCCAATCTTTACTGCTCGCCATTCTGACTTCTCGCCAACTCACTGTCTCCTGCCTGATAGTTAATTCCTTACCTATGTTAGGGCTTTATCTCTTAACAATGTCTGTCTCTCGAGTTTGTATATTAGTCTCCTGTGTGGTATTGTATCAAAGGCTTTTTGGCATGACATAAATATGCAATCCTTCCATCCTCGTCCTGCCTTATTCATGTTACTTTATTATAGAATTCCAGAAACTTTGTTAGGTATGATTTTTCTTCCCAGAACCCATGTTGGTGTTTTGTTTATTTACCTAATTATCTTTAAGAATGTAACCAGCCTTAACCTGATTATTCATTCATGGACTTTGTAGGGGGAGACTTGTCAGTGATACAGGTCTTTAGTTAAGTTCTGCTTCCCTATCTCGTCATGAAAATTGGTACAAACTTGTCTTCTTCCAGCAACTGGCAACGTAAGTAAAGTAAGTGTGTGTACTCACCTAGTTGTGTTTATGAGGTTGAGCTTCGGCTCCTTGGGCCCGCCTCTCAACTGCTAGTCAACTGGAGTTCAGGTTCCTGAGCTTATTGTGTTCTATCTTATCTACATTTGTACCTATATGAAGTCAGACTCCATCACATTACTTCCTAATGCATTCTATTCATTAACTACTCTGACACTGAAAAAGTTCTTTCAAAAGTCCCTGTGGCTCATATGGATTCTCAATTTCAACCTGTGTCGTCTTCTGTGAGTACCACCGGTGTTAATCCATCCTTGTCTACCCTGTCAATTCCCCGGAGAATTTTGTACGTGGTGATCTTGTCTTCCCGAGCTCCTTAGTCTTCCAGCGAGGTGAAAAGCAATTCACGGAGCCTTTTCTCGTAACTCGTGCTCCTTAATTCTGGGAATAGTTTAACAGCATACATCGGAACCTTCTCTACCTACACCTTATGCATCACATGGGGCCACATACTCCAGGATTGGTCTGACATATGTGATATTCTAGGTTCTAAATGATTCCTTACGCAAATTTCTAAAGGCAGTTCTGATGTTAGTCTGCCTCACATATGCAAATGATGATATTCTATGGATGTGGGCTTCAGGAGACAAGTTTAGCATAATATTAACTCCTAGATAACCGTTTTATGAAGGATTTCGTCTCGCTTTCGGTATCATGTGTCTGGTCTCCTGTTCTCTCAGCCCAGTTGCATTGCCTTACATTTACTTTGGTTGAACTTCAGTAGCCATTTGCAGGACCCATTCCTTCAGTTTGTCTAGGTCATCTTGTAGCCTCTTGTCATCTTCATTGGTCTTAATCCTCCTCAGAATTTTTTCATACTCAGCAAACATTGCGTGGAACGAGTCTATTCCATCTGGGAGATCATTTACATGTATCAGAAACAGGATAGGTCCAAAAACTGAACCCTGCGAGACTCCATTGGTGACGCTTCGCCTCTCTGAGGCCTCACCATTCACAGATACTCGCTGTCTTCTGTTGCTTAGGTACCTTCTCTTTTACCTGTTGCTTAGGTAAAAGAGAAGTACCTTCTCTTTTACTCCTAAATGCATCTACATCTTGTACAGTAATCTCCTATGGGGTACTGTGTCAAGGGCTTTCTGGCAATCCAAAAATATGCAGTCTGCCCACCCGTCTTATTCTTGCCTGATTTTTGTCGCTTGATATTTGTTGCCTGATAATAGAATTGAGGGAAGGGACGACTTGGCATCCCTGAACCCATGCTGATGATGTGTTACAAAGCTCTTTCGCTCCAGATGTGCTACTAGTTTTTTCACACACTCTTCTCCATCACCTTGCATGGTATGCATAGTTTGGCAAACTGGCTTTTTGTTCAGTGCCTCCTGTCTGTCTGCCTTCTTGGTTGTTGGGAACTACATTATCCATCTTCCAAATTTTTGGCAATTTCGCTTTTACCAGTAATTTGTTATACACCATTGAGAGTGGCAGGCACATTACTCCTGCTCCCTTCTTTAGTTTTTATTGTGAGATTCCATCCGGGCCTATTGCCTTTGTCACATCTAGCTCTAGCAATTGCTTCCTACCCCCTTCCCCCAACTGGTAATCTCAAACTCCTCCAGAAGTACCTGGTTAGATATTCCCTTGCTCTTATCTCTGGCTCCTCTCATTGTTCAAACGTGAAGACCTTCTGGAATTTCTAATTGAATTCCTTGCACACTTCCTTGTTGTTTATAATGAATCTATCTGCCCCTATCCTTAGTTTCATTACATGTTCCTTCACTGAATCTTTTCTCCTGATGCAGCAATTTAGGTTGAATTTTTGCCTTCCTTGCTGCCATTTTCGTATTGTCTTTCTGCCTCTTTTATGATCTTGACGTATTCATTCCTAGCCCTCTGGTATCTTTCTTTGCTTTCTAGTGTTCTGTTATTTCTATAGTTTCTCATTGCCCTTGTACTTAGTTGCTGTGTCAGCTTACATCTCTGATTAAACCATGGATTCTTCATTTGCATTTTTTTTTCTTTTTGGATTGTGACAAACTTGTCTGCTGCCACCTTACACTTCTGCGTGGAATAGTCCATCATGTCTGGGCTGTTTTTTCTCTAAGCTCGGTTTCCCATGATATATTTTAAGAATTTTCATATTTTCTTATAGTTTACCTTTCGGAAAGCTAGCCTATTTTTTGTAAGTGAGTCTGTGTCTGTATTCACCAAATTGTGCTTGCGGGGGTTGAGCTTTGGCTCTTTGATCCCGCCTCTCAACTGTCAATCAACTGGTGTACAGGTTCCTGAGCTTACTGGGCTCTATCATATCTACACTTGAAACTGTGTATGGAGTCAGCGTCCACCACATCACCACATAAAGCATTCAATTTGTCAACTACTCTGACACTAAAAAAATTATTTCTAATGTCTCTAGGGCTCATTTGGCCACTCAATTTCCACCTGTGTCCCCTAGTGCGTGTGCCCCTTGTGTTAAAAAATATGTGGTTTGTCTACCCTATCAGTTCTCTTGAGAATCTTGCGTGTGGTGGTCATGTTTCCCTGAACTCTTCTCTCTTCCAGCGTCGTGAGGTTTAATTCCCGTAGTCTCTCCTCGTAGCTCATACCCTTCAGTTCGTGGACTAGTCTGGTGGCAAACCTTTGTACCTTCTCCAGTTTAGTCTTATGATTGAGGAGATATGGACGCCATGCTGGAGCGGCATACTCCAGGATTGGTCTGACCATATGTGGTATACAAGGTTCTAAATGATTTCTGACAAAAGTTTCTAAAAACCGTTCTTATTTTGGCCAACCTGGCATATGCTGCTGATGTTATGCTATTGATATGGGCTTCAGGGGACAGGTCTGGTGAGATATCAACTCCCAGGTGTTTCTCTCTGCCTAACTCCTGAAAAATTTACTATCCCAGCTGGTACCTTGTGATAGGCATTTTTCTCCCTACGCCTATCTTCATCACCTTGCACTTGCTCGAGTTAAATTATAGTAGCCATTTTTGGTACCATTACTTCAGTCTGTCCAGGTCACCCTGTAGCCTCTTGCTGTCCTCCTCTGTGTTAATCCTTCTTATAATTTTATCATCAACAGCAAACATTGAGATGAATGAGTCTATACCATCTTGAAGATCATCCACGTATATCAGAAACAAGATAGGCCCGAGTACAGAACCGCTGGTGACATCACACTATTCTGAGGAATCACCACTCACAGTAACTATATGCTTCCTGTTGTTTAGGTACTCTCTCTTATCCATTGTAGCACCCTACCGCTTACGACAGCTTGTTTCTCCAAATTATGCAACAGTCTCATATGGGGTACTGTGTCAAAAACTCTGACAATCCAAGAAAATGCTGTCTGCCTACCCTTCTCTCCCTTGTTGCTTGGTCATAGAATTCTGTTATACCTGTGAGACATGACTTGGCCTCCCTGAACCCATGCTGGTGGTGTGTTACAAAGTCTCTTCTCTTCAGATGCGATACCAGCCTTTTTCTCACGATCTTCTATATCATCTTGCTTGGTATTCAAGTTTAGGACAACGGGCTGTAGTTTAGGGCTTCCTGCCTAGCCCGTTTTTTTTTTGTATATTGGGACTGCGTTAGCTGTTTTGAAACTCTCTGGTAGGTCTCCTGTTTCCAGTGACTTGGTATACACCGTAGAGAGTGGCATGAAGAGTGCTTCCGCCTGTTCTTTACGCATTCATGGTAAGATTCCATCAGGTCCAATAGCCTTAGTCACGTCTAGATCGAGCAGATACCTCCTTATCTCGTGTCTGTTAATTTCAATATTTCAATATCTTCCAAGTTTGATTGGTTTATCGCAACCCCCTCTCAGCTCAGGGACTTCTCCTTGCTCTATTGTTAAGACTTCCTGGAAATCTTGTTGAATTTTTCACACACCTTTTTGTCATTCTCTGTGTGCCTGTCCTCTCCCTTGTTCAGTTTCATCACCCTGTTACTTGACTGTTGTTTTCCCTCCTGATGTGGCTGTATAGTAGTTTTGGTTGGGTCTTGACTTTATTTGCTATGTCATTTTCAAAGTGTCTCTCTGCTTTTCTTTTCACACTTAGGTACCCATTTCTGGTTCTCTGATATCTCTATCTCTTCTCTCTCTGGTGTACTATTATTTCTGTAGTTTTACCTTGCCCTTGTCCTTAGTTGCCTTGTTTTCTTATAATGCCTTATTGAATAACGGATTCCCCCATTTTGCTTTTCGATTTTTTCTCCCTTGGCTGGGATAAGCCTGTTTTCTGCCTTCTGACACTTCTAGGTGATGTAGTCCATCATGCCTTGTACAGACTTTTCTCTGAGTTATGTCTCCAATGGAATTCCTATTAAAAATACTAATCTCAACATAGTTTCCCTTCGGTATGCAAGCCGTTTACTTTTCGATCATTTCCATGGATGGGTTATTTCTACTTCCACCAGATATTAAACTGTTAGGACCTTGTGGTCACTCACTCCTATGGAGGGTTCTGATTTTACTTTATATCTGACTCATTCAGGGTGAATATCAGATGAAGTCTTGCTGGTTCATTATTTCCTCTCATTCATTTGGGCCCCTTGACATGTTGGCCTAGAACGTTTATTGTCGGCACGTCTAATAATTTCGCTCTCCATGTTTCTCTCCCTCCGTGTGGTTCTCTGTTTTCCCAGTTTATCTTTCCATGGGTAAAGTCACCCATGATCAACAGTTTGGATTTCTTCGTGCTGGCAATAGAAGCTTTTCTCTCTATTATGTTAATGGTTGCCATGTCGTTCCTGTTATACTCCTGTCTGGGTCATTTGTAATTACCTGGGGGTTATATATTACTACTGCCATTATTTTTGTCCTCCCATTGTCATAATACCTTTTATGTAGTCTTAGAAATCTTTACAGCCAAGGATGTACATCTCACTGAAACACAATGCCTCCCTTATCATCAGAGACACTCCTCTTTCTCTTCCCTCCCTCTCTTTCCTAAATACAGTAGTCTTGCAGAAACGCTTCATTTGTTATGATGTGTGAAAGTTTTGTTTCTGTGAGTGATGTTAGACCGGGTTTTCTTCTTGTGTCCTATCTCAAAGTTTACTTGTTTTATTTATAATCTCATCTATTATTGTGTACATCACTCAGAAGCTCACTTTCGTCTGTCCCTCCTCACTTAGTGTCACTCTGGCTGGCTGTTCCACTGGTGCAGACAGTTGCCCCATGGACTAAGGTGCATGGATGGGGTTGGTGTGCGATGCGATACTTAACATGGGTTTGGAGGATGCTGGGGTGGGGCATGGTTCATGGGATGGAGGAGAAAGGGTAGGCTTTGGGAGAGGGGGGAGTGGGGTTGGGGGAAATGGGTGAGTATTTAGTGGGGGGCTGGGTGGGCTTGGGGTAGGAAGGACTATTGGGTTGAAGATCGGAATGATGCTCTTCTCTCAGGGGTTGCTGAAATGCTTGGAGAGAGTTTCCCACTCCTCTCTGGGATTGTTGGGAATGGGGCCATAGTTCCTTGATTCCTTTCTCCTTGCTCTTCCTCATTGCATCTGCTGCCCTCATTCTCTCGTCACAATTGTCACATCTCTCTGAAGGAATACCGTTTTGAATGCCGTTATATATAACAGTCTGTTTTTCCTTGCTGGAAGTTCCTCTTTTGTGTTCTCATTCGTGAATATATATATTCAGGCTTGTATATATATATATATATATATATATATATATATATATATATATATATATATATATATATATATATATATATATATATATATATATATATATATATATATAATAATAATAATAATTTTTATTTAGGTAAGGTATATACATAAAGAGATTTTACAAAGTTTGTTGGCTTTATAGATAGAGCTAGTACATACAATGCCTAAAGCCACTATTACGCAAAGCGTTTCGGGCAATATATATATATATATATATATATATATATATATATATATATATATATATATATATATATATATATATATATATATATATATATTAGTATATTTTGGTAGCAGTCTTTCCTGTAGACATATATTATTAAATATGACCGAAAAAGTAAGATTAATAATTCTAACACGAATTTTCTCAATCTTTCGTACATTACGCTTCACTGTTGGAGGTAAATCAAAAATCACTTCTCCAAAATTCATTTTTATTTCTAGTCTACTTATTACATTTTCAAAGACTTCACAAATACACAACTGATTAGAACTTACGTATCTCTGCTATTATATCTACATTTGAGTGAGGTGGGAGGGATGATGTGGCATATAGTGACGTGGCATTAACACAAGACAGAAGATGAGGGGATATTAATAGGGTATTAAAAGTATCAACACAAGACAGAACAGAAACAATGGGTATTGAATAGAAGTGTTTGTAGAAAGCCTATTGGTCCATATTTCTTGATGCTTCTATATTGGAGCGGAGTCTTGAGGTGGGTAGAATATAGTTGTGCAATAATTGGCTGTTGATTGCTGGTGTTGACTTCTTGATGTGTAGTGCCTCGCAAACGTCAAGCCGCCTGCTATCGCTGTATCTATCGATGATTTCTGTGTTGTTTACTAGGATTTCTCTGGCGATGGTTTGGTTATGGGAAGAGATTATATGTTCCTTAATGGAGCCCTGTTGCTTATGCATCGTTAAACGCCTGGGAAGAGATGTTGTTGTCTTGCCTATATACTGGGTTTTTTGGAGCTTACAGTCCCCAAGTGGGCATTTGAAGGCATAGACGACGTTAGTCTCTTTTAAAGCGTTCTGTTTTGTGTCTGGAGAGTTTCTCATGAGTAGGCTGGCCGTTTTTCTGGTTTTATAGTAAATCGTCAGTTGTATCCTCTGATTTTTGTCTGTAGGGATAACGTTTCTATTAACAATATCTTTCAGGACCCTTTCCTCCGTTTTATGGGCTGTGGAAAAGAAGTTCCTGTAAAATAGTCTAATAGGGGGTATAGGTGTTGTGTTAGTTGTCTCTTCAGAGGTTGCATGGCTTTTCACTTTCCTGTCTTATGATGATGTGAAAAGCCATGCAACCTCTGAAGAGACAACTAACACAACACCTATACCCCCTATTAGACTATTTTACAGGAACTTCTTTTCCACAGCCCATAAAACGGAGGAAAGGGTCCTGAAAGATATTGTTAATAGAAACGTTATCCCTACAGACAAAAATCAGAGGATACAACTGACGATTTACTATAAAACCAGAAAAACGGCCAGCCTACTCATGAGAAACTCTCCAGACACAAAACAGAACGCTTTAAAAGAGACTAACGTCGTCTATGCCTTCAAATGCCCACTTGGGGACTGTAAGCTCCAAAAAACCCAGTATATAGGCAAGACAACAACATCTCTTTCCAGGCGTTTAACGATGCATAAGCAACAGGGCTCCATTAAGGAACATATAATCTCTTCCCATAACCAAACCATCGCCAGAGAAATCCTAGTAAACAACACAGAAATCATCGATAGATACAGCGATAGCAGGCGGCTTGACGTTTGCGAGGCACTACACATCAAGAAGTCAACACCAGCAATCAACAGCCAATTATTGCACAACTATATTCTACCCACCTCAAGACTCCGCTCCAATATAGAAGCATCAAGAAATATGGACCAATAGGCTTTCTACAAACACTTCTATTCAATACCCATTGTTTCTGTTCTGTCTTGTGTTGATACTTTTAATACCCTATTAATATCCCCTCATCTTCTGTCTTGTGTTAATGCCACGTCACTATATGCCACATCATCCCTCCCACCTCACTCAAATGTAGATATAATAGCAGAGATACGTAAGTTCTAATCAGTTGTGTATTTGTGAAGTCTTTGAAAATGTAATAAGTAGACTAGAAATAAAAATGAATTTTGGAGAAGTGATTTTTGATTTACCTCCAACAGTGAAGCGTAATGTACGAAAGATTGAGAAAATTCGTGTTAGAATTATTAATCTTACTTTTTCGGTCATATTTAATAATATATATATATATATATATATATATATATATATGTCGTACCTAATAGCCAGAACGCACTTCTCAGCCTACTATGCAAGGCCCAATTTGCCTAATAAGCCAAGTTCTCCTGAACTAATATATTTTCTCTAACTTTTTTCTTATGAAATGATCAAGCTACCCATTTCATTATGTATGAGGTGAATTTTTTTTTATTGGAGTTAAAAATAACGTAGATATATGACCGAATCTAACCAACCCTACCTAACCTAACCTAACCTATCTTTATAGGTTAGGTTAGTTTAGGTAGCCGAAAAAGTTAGGTTAGGTTAGGTTAGGTAGGTTAGGTAGTCGAAAAACAATTAATTCATGAAAACTTGGCTTATTAGGCAAGTCGGGCCTTGCATAGTAGGCTGAGAAGTGCGTTCTGGCTACTAGGTACGACATATATATATATATATATATATATATATATATATATATATATATATATATATATATATATATATATATATATATATATATATATATGCGAACAAGCCTGAATGATCTGCAGGACTATATGCGACTGAAAACTCACACCCCAGAAGTGACTCGAACCAAGTCACTTGGTTCGAGTCACTTCTGGGGTGTGAGTTTTCAATCATATATATATATATATATATATATATATATATATATATATATATATATATATATATATATATATATATATATATATATATATATATATATATATATAAATATATATATATATATATATATATATATATATATATATATATATATATATATATATATATATATATAAATATATATATATATATATATATATATATATATATATATATATATATATATATATATGTATATATATATGTATATATATATATATATGTATATATATATGTATATATATATGTATATATATATATGTATATATATATATGTATATATATATATATATGTATATATATATATATGTAAATATATATATGTATATATATATGTATATATATATATATATATATATATATATAAATATATATATATATATATGTATATATATATATATATATATATATATATATATATATATATATATATATATATATATATATATATATATATATATATATTAGTATATTTTGGTAGCAGTCTTTCCTGTAGACATATATTATTAAATATGACCGAAAAAGTAAGATTAATAATTCTAACACGAATTTTCTTGATCTTTCGTACATTTCTTTTCACTGTTGGTGGTAATTCAAAAATCAATTCTCCAAAATTCATTTTTATTTCTAGTCTGACGCGACACTTGAGCTGCGTTTTGTAAAATTTTCAAAGACTTTAGTTTACACATACACAACTGAATAGAACTTACACATCTCCGATTTGTTTATATCTACATTTGAGTGAGGTGGATGGGGTGAGGTGGTATTAATAGGGTATTAAATTCATCAACACAAGACAGAACACGAAACAATGGGTATTGAATGGAAGTGATTGTAGAAAGCCTATTGGTCCATATTTCTTGATGCTTCTATATTGAAGCGGAGTCTTGAGGTGGGTAGAATATAGTTGTGCATTAATTGGCTGTTGATTGCTGGTGTTGACTTCTTAATGTGTAGTGCCTCGCAAGCGTCAAGCCGCCTGCTATCGCTGTATCTATCGATGATTTCTGTGTTGTTTACTAGGATTTCTCTGGCGATGGTTTGGTTGTGGGAAGAGATTATATGTTCCTTAATGGAGCCCTGTTGCTTATGCATCGTTAAACGCCTAGAAAGAGATGTTGTTGTCTTGCCTATATACTGGGTTTTTTGGAGCTTACAGTCTTCAAGAGGGCATTTGAAGGGATAGACGACGTTGGTCTCTTTTAAAGCGTTCTGCTTTGTGTCTGGAGAGTTTCTCATGAGTAGGCTGGCCGTTTTTCTGGTTTTATAGTAAATCGTCAGTTGTATCCTCTGATTTTTGTCTGATTAGTTTCTTGATAATCCTTGTTTCAGTGCTGAGGTGATGTCGGTCTGTGAGGATGTCGAGGTGTTGTTCAATGCGGGTACGGATACTTTCGTCGATGTTGCTATTTCTCCATTCGTTTGTAGCATGAAGTAGTTGCGTTTTGTTGTCTTTGATTTCATTTTCTGCCTTGTATATCTGATCACGAATCAGATCCTTGCGATATTTTATCGTGAAGGCTTGATTCCTTGCTGCTGGGTCGTGCATTTTAATATTAGTATATTTTGGTAGCAGTCTTTCCTGTAGACAAATATTATTAAATATAATTCTAACACGAATTTTCTCGATCTTTCGTACATTTCTTTTCACTGTTGGTGGTAATTCAAAAATCAATTCTCCAAAATTCATTTTTATTTCTAGTCTGACGCGACACTTGAGCGCGTTTCGTAAAACATATTACATTTTCAAAGACTTTAGTTTACACATACACAACTGAATAGAACTTACACATCTCCGATTTGTTTATATCTACATTTGAGTGAGGTGGATGGGGTGAGGTGGTATTAATAGGGTATTAAATTCATCAACACAAGACAGAACACGAAACATTGGGTATTGAATGGAAGTGATTGTAGAAAGCCTATTGGTCCATATTTCTTGATGCTCCTATATTGGAGCGGAGTCTTGAGTCTTTGTCTTCAGACAAAAATCAGAGGATACAACTGACGATTTACTATAAAACCAGAAAAACGGCCAGCCTACTCATGAGAAACTCTCCAGACACAAAGCAGAACGCTTTAAAAGAGACCAACGTCGTCTATGCCTTCAAATGCCCTCTTGGGGACTGTAAGCTCCAAAAACCTGTATATAGGCAAAACAACAACATCTCTTTCTAGGCGTTTAACGATGCATAAGCAACAGGGCTCCATTAAGGAGCATATAATCTCTTCCCACAACCAAACCATCGCCAGAGAAATCCTAGTAAACAACACAGAAATCATCGATAGATACAGCGATAGCAGGCGGCTTGACGTCTGCGAGGCACTACACATCAAGAAGTCAACACCAGCAATCAACAGCCAATAAATGCACAACTATATTCTACCCACTTCAAGACTCCGCTCCAATATAGAAGCATCAAGATATATGGACCAATAGGTTTTCTACAATTACTTCCATTCAATACCCATTGTTTCGTGTTCTGTCTTGTGTTTGAATTTAATACCCATTCAATACCCATTGTTTCGTGTTCTGTCTTGTGTTGGAATTTAATACCCATTGAATACCCATTGTTCAAAGTTCGTTTTTTCACCTCATCCACCTCACCCAAATGTAGATATAAACCTCGAAGATATGTAAGCTCTATTCAGTTTCAGTTGTGTGTTTGTAAACTAAAGTCTTTGAAAATGTAATAAGTTTTACGAAACGCGCTCAAGTGTCGCGTCAGACTAGAAATAAAAATGAATTTTGGAGAATTGATCTTTGAATTACCATCAACAGTGAAAAGAAACATCAGAAAGATAGAGAAAATTCGTGTTAGAATTATTAATCTTACTTTTTCGGTCATATTTAATAATATATATATATATATATATATATATATATATATATATATATATATATATATATATATATATATATATATATATATATATATATATATATATATAAATATATATATATATATATATATATATATATATATATATATATATATATAAATATATATATATATATATATATATATATATATATATATATATATATATATATAAATATATATATATATATATATATATATATATATATATATATATATATACATATATATATATATATATATATATATATATATATATATATATATATATATATATATATATATATGTATGTATGTATATTATATATATATATTATATATATATATATATATATATATATATATATATATATATATATATATATTTATATATATATATATATATATATATATATATATATATATATATATATATATATATATATATATATATATATATATATATATATATATATATATATGTGTGTATGTATATAAATATGTGTGTGTGTGTACTCACCTAATTGTGCTTGCAGGGGTTGAGCTTTGGCTCTTTGGTCCTGCCTCTCAACTGTCAATCAACTGGTGAACAGATTCCTGAGTCTACTTGGCTATATCATATCTACATTTGAAACTGTGTATGGAGTCAACCTCCACCACATCACTGCCTAATGCATTCCATCCGTTAACTACTCTGACACTGAAAAAGTCCCTTCTAACGTCCCTGTGGCTCATGTGGGTACTCAGTTTCCACCTGTGTCCCCTTGTTCACGTCCCACCAGTGTTGAATACTTTATCCTCTTTTACCCGGTTGATTCCACTGAGGATTTTGTAGGTTGTGATCATGTCTCCCCTTACTCTTCTGTCTTCCAGTGTCGTTAGGAACATTTCCCGCAGCCTTTCCTCGTAACTCATGCCTTTTAGTTCTGGGATTAGTCTAGTGGCATACCTTTGGACTTTTTCCAGCTTCGTCTTGTGCTTGACAAGGTATGGGCTCCAAGCTAAGGCCGCATACTCCAGGATTCGTCTTACATATGTGGTGTACAAGATTCTGAATGATTCCTTACACAGGTTCTTGAACGCTGTTCTGATGTTAGCCAGCCTCGCATATGCCGCAGACGTTATTCTTTTTATGTGGGCTTCAGGAGACAGGTTTGGTGTGATATCAACTCCTAGATCTTTCTCTCTGTCCGTTTCATTGAGTACTTCATCTCCTATTCTGTATCCTGTGTCTGGCCTCCTGTTTCCACTGCCTAGTCTCATTACTTTACATTTACTCGGGTTGAACTTCAACAGCCATTTGTTGGACCATTCACTCAGTCTGTCTAGGTCATCTCGTAGCCTGCTACTATCATCTTCTGTTTCAATCCTTCTCATAATTTTTGCATCATCGGCAAACATTGAGGGAAACGATTCTATACCCTCTGGGAGACCATTTACGTATATCAAAAACAGTATAGGTCCAAGGACTGACCCTTGCGGGACTCCACTTGTAAAGTCTCGCCAATCTGAGACCTCACCTCTCACACAGACTCGTTGTCTCCTGTTGCTCAGGTACTCCTTTACCCAATGGAGTACCTTCCCTTCACTCCAGCCTGCATCTCCAGCTTTTTCACTAACCTCTTTTGTTGTACTGTATCAAAGGCTTTCTGACAATCCAAAAATATGCAGTCTGCCCACCCTTCTCTTCCTTGCCTTAATTTTGTTGCCTGGTCGTAAAATTCAAGTAACCCTGTGAGGCAGGACCTGCCATCCCTGAACCCATGTTGATGCTGTGTTACAAAGTTCTTTCGCTCCAGAAGTTCCACAAGCTTTCTTCGCATAATCTTCTCCATCAGCTTGCATGGTATGCAGGTAAGGGGCACTATCCTGTAGTTCAGTGCCTCCTGTCTATCCCCTTTCTTGTATATCGGGACTACGTTAGCTGCTTTCCAAATGTATGTACTCACCTAGTTGTACTCACCTAGTTGTGTTTGCGGGGGTTGAGCTCTGGCTCTTTGGTCCCGCCTCTCAACCGTCAATCAACAGGTGTACAGATTCCTGAGCCTATCGGGCTCTGTCATATCTACACTTGAAACTGTGTATGGAGTCATCCTCCACCACATCACTTCCTAATGCATTCCATTTGTCAACCACTCTGACACTAAAAAAGTTCTTTCTAATATCTCTGTGGCTCATTTGGGCACTCAGTTTCCACCTGTGTCCCCTTGTGCGTGTTCCCCTTGTGTTAAATAGACTGTCTTTATCTACCCTATCAATCCCCTTCAGAATCTTGAATGTGGTGATCATGTCCCCCCTAACTCTTCTGTCTTCCAGCGAAGTGAGGTTTAATTCCCGTAGTCTCTCCTCGTAGCTCATACCTCTCAGCTCGGGTACTAGTCTGGTGGCAAACCTTTGAACCTTTTCCAGTTTAGTCTTATCCTTGACTAGATATGGACTCCATGCTGGGGCTGCATACTCCAGGATTGCCCAGACATATGTAGTATACAAAGTTCTGAATGATTCTTTACACAAGTTTCTGAATGCCGTTCGTATGTTGGCCAGCCTGGCATATGCCGCTGATGTTATCCGCTTGATATGTGCTGCAGGAGACAGGTCTGGCGTGATATCAACCCCCAAGTCTTTTTCCTTCTCTGACTCCTGAAGAATTTCCTCTCCCAGATGATACCTTGTATCTGGCCTCCTGCTCCCTACACACCTATCTTCATTACATTACATTTGGTTGGGTTAAACTCTAACAACCATTTGTTCGACCATTCCTTCAGCTTGTCTAGGTCTTCTTGAAGCCTCAAACAGTCCTCTTCTGTTTTAATCCTTCTCATAATTTTAGCATCGTCCGCAAACATTGAGAGAAATGAATCGATACCCTCCGGGAGATCATTTACATATATCAGAAACAAGATAGGACCGAGTACAGAGCCCTGTGGGACTCCACTGGTGACTTCACGCCAATCGGAGGTCTCACCCCTCACCGTAACTCTCTGCTTCCTATTGCTTAGATACTCCCTTATCCACTGGAGCACCTTACCAGCTACACCTGCCTGTCTCTTCAGCTTATGTACCAGCCTCTTATGCGGTACTGTGTCAAAGGCTTTCCGACAATCCAAGAAAATGCAGTCCGCCCAGCCCTCTCTTTCTTGCTTAATCTGTGTCACCTGATCGTAGAATTCTATCAAGCCTGTAAGGCAAGATTTACCCTCCCTGAATCCATGTTGGCGATTTGTCACGAAGTCCCTTCTCTCCAGATGTGTTACCAGGTTTTTTCTCACGATCTTCTCCATCACCTTGCATGGTATACAAGTCAAGGACACTGGCCTGTAGTTCAGTGCCTCTTGTCTGTCGCCCTTTTTGTATATTGGGACCACATTCGCCGTCTTCCATATTTCTGGTAGGTCTCCCGTCTCTAGTGACTTATTATACACTATGGAGAGTGGCAAGCAAAGTGCCTCTGCACACTCTTTCAGTACCCATGGTGAGATCCCATCTGGACCAACAGCCTTTCTAACATCCAGATCCAGCAGGTGTCTCTTGACCTCCTCTCTCGTAATTTCGAACTCCTCCAAGGCCGCCTGGTTTACCTCCCTTTCTCCTAGCACAGTGACCTCACCCTGTTCTATTGTGAAGACCTCCTGGAACCTCTTGTTGAGTTCCTCACACACCTCTCTGTCATTCTCTGTATACCTGTCCTCGCCTGTTCTAAGTTTCAATACCTGTTCTTTCACTGTTGTTTTCCTTCTGATGTGACTGTGGAGTATCTTTGGTTCGGTCTTGGCTTTGTTTGCTATATCATTTTCAAAATTTTTCTCTGCTTCTCTTCGCACCCTGACGTACTCATTCCTGGTTCTCTGGTATCTCTCTCTGCTTTCTGGTGTTCTGTTATTCCGGAAGTTCCTCCACGCCTATTTGTTCAGTTTCTTCGCTTATGTGTGTGTGTGTGTGTGTGTGTGAGTGTGTGTGTGTGTGTGTGTGTGTGTGTGTGTGTGTGTGTGTGTGTGTGTGTGTGTGTGTGTGTGTGTGTGCTTACCTAGTTGTACTTACCTACTTATGCTTGTGGAGTTTGAGCTCTGGCTCTTTGGTCCCGCCTCTCAACTGTCAATCAACTGGTGTACAGATTCCTGAGTCTACTTGGCTATATCATATCTACACTTGAAACTGTGTATGGAGTCAGCCTCCACCACATCACTTCCTAATGCATTCCATTTGTCTACTACTCTGACACTGAGAAAACTCTTTCTAACGTCTCAATGGCTCATTTGGGCACTCAATTTCCACCTGTGTCCCCTAGTGCCCTGCCTCTTGTGTTAAATAGCCTGTCTTTATCTACAACTATCAGTTCATTTGAGAATCTTATGTGGGTGATTCATGTCCCCCCTAACTCTTCTGTCTTCCAGCGAAGTGAGGTTTAATTCCCGTAGTCTCTCCTCGTAGCTCATACCTCTCAGCTCGGGTTCTAGTCTGGTTGCAAACCTGTGAACCTTTTCCAGTTTAGTCTTATGCTTGACTAGATATGGACTCCATGCTGGAGCCGCATACTCCAGGATTGGTCTAACATATGTGGTATACAAAGTTCTAAATGATTCCTTACACAAGTCATATTCCGCTTGATGTTATCTTCTTGACATGGGCATCACTGGACAGGTCTGGCTTGATTTCAATCCCCAAGTTTTTTTTCTGTCTGTGACTCTTGAAGAATTTCATCACCCAAATGATACCTTGTATCTGGCCTCCTGCTCCCTTCACCTACCTTCATTACATTACATTTGCTTGGGTTAAACTCTAACAACCATTTGTTCGACCATTCCTTCAGTTTGTTTAAGTCTTCTTGAAGACTCAAGTAGTCCTCCTCTGTCTTAATCCTCATAATTTTGGCATCATCTGCAATGATTGAGAGAAATGAGTCTATACCTTCCTGGAGATCATTTACGTAAATCAGAAACAGGATAGAACCGAATACAGAGCCCTGTGGGACTCCACTGGTGACTTCACGCCAATCTGAGGTCTCACATCTCACTGTAACTCTCTGCTTCCTATTGCTTAGGTACTCCCTTATCCACTGGAGCACCTTACCAGCTACACCTGCCTGTCTCTCCAGCGTATGTACCAGCCTCTTATAGGGTACTGTGTCAAAAGCTTTCCGACAATCCAAGAAAAGGCAGTCCGCCCAGCCCTTTCTTTCTTGCTTAATCTTTGTCATCTGGTCGTAGAATTCTATTAAGCCAGTAGGTAAGATTTACCTTCTCTGGACCCATGTTGGCGATATGTCACGAAGTCCCTACTCTCCAGATGTGTTACCAGGTTTTTCCTCACGATCTTCTCCATCACCTTGCATGGTATACAAGTCAAGGACACTGGCCTGTAGTTCAGTGTCTATTGTCTGTCACCTTTTTTGTATAATGGGACCTCATTAGCAGTCTTCCATATTTCTGGTAGGTCTTCCGTTTCCAGTGACCAACTATACACTATGGAGAGCGGCAAGCAAAGTGCCTCTGCACACTCTTTCAAAACCCATGGTGAGAACACCTCTAGACCAACAGCCTTTCTCACATCCAGATCTCTTGACCTTAACTCTCGTAATTTTGAATCCTTCCAAGGCCGCCTGGTTTACTGCCCTCTCTCCTAACGCAGTGACCTCACCTTTGTTCGATTGTGAAAACCTCCTGGAACCCCTTGTTGAGTTCTTCACACACCTCTTTGTCAGTCTCTATATCTATCCTCGCCTGTTCTAAGTTTCGTTACCTGTCCTTTCACTGTTGTTTTCCTCCTGATGTGACTGTAGAGTAGCTTTGGTTCGGTCTTGGCTTTGTTTGCTATACCATTTTCATAACTTTTTCTGCTTCTCTTCTCACACTTACATACTCATTCCTGGTTCTCTGGTATCTCTCTCTGCTTTCTGGTGTTCTGCTATTTCGGAAGTTCCTCCACACCCTTTTGTTCAGTTTCTTTGCTTCCATATATGCCCTCTTAAACCATGGATTCTTCTTTTGCTTCTCAGATTTTTCTTTTGGGCCGGGATAAACCTGTTTACTGACTTCTGACACTTTTGGGTGGCATAGTCCATCATGTACTGTACAGACTTAGCTCTAAGGTCTGTGTCCCATGGTATATCCCATAGGAAACTTCTCATTTCCTCATAATTCCCCTTTCGTATGCCTCCTCATAATTCCCCTTTCGGTATGCCAGCCTTTTGTTGCCAGAGAGAGAGAGAGAGAGAGAGAGAGAGAGAGAGAGAGAGAGAGAGAGAGAGAGAGAGAGAGAGAGAGAGAGAGAGAGAGAGAGAGAGAGAGAGAGAGAGAGAGAGAGAGAGAGAGAGAGAGAGAGAGAGAGAGAGAGAGAGAGAGAGAGAGAGAGAGAGAGAGAGAGAGAGAGAGAGAGAGAGAGAGAGAGAGAGAGAGAGAGAGAGAGAGAGAGAGAGAGAGAGAGAGAGAGAGAGAGAGAGAGAGAGAGAGAGAGAGAGAGAGAGAGAGAGAGAGAGAGAGAGAGAGAGAGAGAGAGAGAGAGAGAGAGAGAGAGAGAGAGAGAGAGAGAGAGAGAGAGAGAGAGAGAGAGAGAGAGAGAGAGAGAGAGAGAGAGAGAGAGAGAGAGAGAGAGAGAGAGAGAGAGAGAGAGAGAGAGAGAGAGAGAGAGAGAGAGAGAGAGAGAGAGAGAGAGAGAGAGAGAGAGAGAGAGAGAGAGAGAGAGAGAGAGAGAGAGAGAGAGAGAGAGAGAGAGAGAGAGAGAGAGAGAGAGAGAGAGAGAGAGAGAGAGAGAGAGAGAGAGAGAGAGAGAGAGAGAGAGAGAGAGAGAGAGAGAGAGAGAGAGAGAGAGAGAGAGAGAGAGAGAGAGAGAGAGAGAGAGAGAGAGAGAGAGAGAGAGAGAGAGAGAGAGAGAGAGAGAGAGAGAGAGAGAGAGAGAGAGAGAGAGAGAGAGAGAGAGAGAGAGAGAGAGAGAGAGAGAGAGAGAGAGAGAGAGAGAGAGAGAGAGAGAGAGAGAGAGAGAGAGAGAGAGAGAGAGAGAGAGAGAGAGAGAGAGAGAGAGAGAGAGAGAGAGAGAGAGAGAGAGAGAGAGAGAGAGAGAGAGAGAGAGAGAGAGAGAGAGAGAGAGAGAGAGAGAGAGAGAGAGAGAGAGAGGAGAGAGAGAGAGAGAGAGAGAGAGAGAGAGAGAGAGAGAGAGAGAGAGAGAGAGAGAGAGAGAGAGAGAGAGAGAGAGAGAGAGAGAGAGAGAGAGAGAGAGAGAGAGAGAGAGAGAGAGAGAGAGAGAGAGAGAGAGAGAGAGAGAGAGAGAGAGAGAGAGAGAGAGAGAGAGAGAGAGAGGAGAGAGAGAGAGAGAGAGAGAGAGAGAGAGAGAGAGAGAGAGAGAGAGAGAGAGAGAGAGAGAGAGAGAGAGAGAGAGAGAGAGAGAGAGAGAGAGAGAGAGAGAGAGAGAGAGAGAGAGAGAGAGAGAGAGAGAGAGAGAGAGAGAGAGAGAGAGAGAGAGAGAGAGAGAGAGAGAGAGAGAGAGAGAGAGAGAGAGAGAGAGAGAGAGAGAGAGAGAGAGAGAGAGAGAGAGAGAGAGAGAGAGAGAGAGAGAGAGAGAGAGAGAGAGAGAGAGAGAGAGAGAGAGAGAGAGAGAGAGAGAGAGAGAGAGAGAGAGAGAGAGAGAGAGAGAGAGAGGAGAGAGAGAGAGAGAGAGAGAGAGAGAGAGAGAGAGAGAGAGAGAGAGAGAGAGAGAGAGAGAGAGAGAGAGAGAGAGAGAGAGAGAGAGAGAGAGAGAGAGAGAGAGAGAGAGAGAGAGAGAGAGAGAGAGAGAGAGAGAGAGAGAGAGAGAGAGAGAGAGAGAGAGAGAGAGAGAGAGAGAGAGAGAGAGAGAGAGAGAGAGAGAGAGAGAGAGAGAGAGAGAGAGAGAGAGAGAGAGAGAGAGAGAGAGAGAGAGAGGAGAGAGAGAGAGAGAGAGAGAGAGAGAGAGAGAGAGAGAGAGAGAGAGAGAGAGAGAGAGAGAGAGAGAGAGAGAGAGAGAGAGAGAGAGAGAGAGAGAGAGAGAGAGAGAGAGAGAGAGAGAGAGAGAGAGAGAGAGAGAGAGAGAGAGAGAGAGAGAGAGAGAGAGAGAGAGAGAGAGAGAGAGAGAGAGAGAGAGAGAGAGAGAGAGAGAGAGAGAGAGAGAGAGAGAGAGAGAGAGAGAGAGAGAGAGAGAGAGAGAGAGAGAGAGAGAGAGAGAGAGAGAGAGAGAGAGAGAGAGAGAGAGAGAGAGAGAGAGAGAGAGAGAGAGAGAGAGAGAGAGAGAGAGAGAGAGAGAGAGAGAGAGAGAGAGAGAGAGAGAGAGAGAGAGAGAGAGAGAGAGAGAGAGAGAGAGAGAGAGAGAGAGAGAGAGAGAGGAGAGAGAGAGAGAGAGAGAGAGAGAGAGAGAGAGAGAGAGAGAGAGAGAGAGAGAGAGAGAGAGAGAGAGAGAGAGAGAGAGAGAGAGAGAGAGAGAGAGAGAGAGAGAGAGAGAGAGAGAGAGAGAGAGAGAGAGAGAGAGAGAGAGAGAGTGTAGGAAAAACATAAAGGAAGCAGCAGCAGGAGTTAAGAAAGAATAAGTAGTAGTATCAAAACATACGGAAGCTGCAGGAGTCGGGTAAAGTTAACAGAAGTAAAGTTAACAGAAGTAAATTGGAAAGAGGTGGCAAAAATGATGAGAAACATTTTGCAGTAAGAAGAAGAAGAAGGTAGACTTACTTGAAAGCGGAGAGGTGTGCATAGACGTGTTGCCAAGTCGAGACTGAGAAGGGTTGGCGAGCACATGGGATAGTGGGATCTTACCTTAAGCACGTACAGAGAATAACAATGAAATATAATGCGTAATGTAAAACCTCGATTTTTATTGTCTCGAGGATAAATATCCTCTTAGGGTTCTTCAGGTCAGTTAGAAAGTTACTAACTGTCTGTCTGTCTGTCCGTCTCTCTGTCTCCCTGTTTGTCTCAGTGTCTGTCTGTCTGTCGGTCCGCCCATCTGTCAGTTGAATGGTCTAACCGGTAACTGTGTATCTGTCTGTCTGTCTGTCTGTATACCGGGTAGACAAGGATAAACTATTCAACACTGGTGGTACGCGAACAAGGGGACACAGGTGGAAACTTAGTACCCACATGAGCCACAGGGACGTTAGAAAGAACTTTTTCAGTGTCAGAGTAGTTAACGGATGGAATGCATTAGGCAGTGATGTGGTGGAGGCTGACTCCATACACAGTTTCAAATGTAGATATGATAGAGCCCAGTAGGCTCAGGATTCTGTACATCAGTTAATTGACAGTTGAGAGGCGGGACCAAAGAGCCAAAGCCCCGCAAGCACAAACAGGTGAGTACATACACATCCCTAGGATGAAGCAAGTAGCAGCTAATTCCCAGGTAATTATTTACTCCTAGATGAACATCTGTATCAGGTGAAAGAATCTGTTTCTGCCTTGACAGTGAATCGACCCCCCCCCCCCTGCCCTTAGGAATACAACCCCTGCCCTTATTAATACAACCCCTGGCCTCTAGGATTACAAGCTCTGCCCTCAGGATTACAAGCTCTGCCCTCAGGATTACAACCCCTGCCCTCATGATTACAACCCCTGCCCTCAGGATTACAACCCCTGCCCTCATGATTACAAACTCTGCCCTCAGGATTACAACCCCTGCCCTCAGGATTACAACCCCTGCCCTCAGGATTACAAAATCTGCCCGGAGGATTATAACCCCTACCCTCATGATTATAACCTCTACCCTCAGGATTACAAACTCTGCCCTCAGGATTACAACCCCTGCCCTCAGGATTACAAACTCTGCCCTCAGGATTACTACCCCTGCCCTCAGGATTACTACCCCTGCCACTAGGATTACAACCCCTGCCCTCAGGATTACAACCCCTGCCCTCAGGATTACAACCCCTGTCCTCAGGATTACTACCCCTGCTAGTAGGATTACAACCCCTGCCCTCAGGATTACAACCCCTGCCCTCTGGATTACAACCCCTGCCCTCAGGATTAAAACCCCTTGCCCTCATGATTACAACCCTTGCCCTCATGATTACAACCCCTGCCCTCAGGATTACAGCCCCTGCCCTCAGGATTACAACCCCTGCCCTCAGCATTACAACCCTTGCCCTCATGATTACAACCCCTGCCCTCAGGATTACAGCCCCTGCCCTCAGGATTACAACCCCTGCCCTCAGGATTACTACCCCTGCCACTAGGATTACAACCCCTGCCCTCAGGATTACAACCCCTGCCCTCAGGATTACAACCCCTGTCCTCAGGATTACAAACTCTGCCCTCAGGATTACAACCCCTGCCCTCAGGATTAAAACCCCTTGCCCTCATGATTACAACCCCTGCCCTCAGCATTACAACCCTTGCCCACATGATTACAACCCCTGCCCTCAGGATTACAACCCCTGCCCTCAGGATTACAACCCCTGCCCTCAGGATTACAACCCCTGCCCTCAGGATTACTACCCCTGCCACTAGGATTACAACCCCTGCCCTCAGGATTACAACCCCTGCCCTCAGGATTACAACCCCTGTCCTCAGGCTTACAAACTCTGCCCTCAGGATTACAACCCCTGCCCTCAGGATTAAAACCCCTTGCCCTCATGATTACAACCCCTGCCCTCAGCATTACAACCCTTGCCCTCATGATTACAACCCCTGCCTTCAGGATTACAAAATCTGCCCGGAGGATTACAACCCTTGCCCTCAGGATTACAACCCCTGCCCTCCCCTCAGGATTACAACCTCTGCCATTAGGATTACAGCCCCTGCCCTCACGATTAGAACCCCTGCCCTCAGGATTACTACCCCTGCCATTATGATTACAACCCCTACCCTCAGGATTACATCCCCTGCCCCCAGGATTACAACCCCTGAACACTGCCCACGAGGCACTGTGTGCGTACTCACATATTAGTAATCAGCTAGTTGTGCTTACAGGATTTCAACTTCGAATCTTTGATTCCGCCTCTAAACTGTTGATCAACTGGTGTGCAGGTTCCTCAGCCTAATGGGTTCTATCATATCTGTATTTAAAACTACGAATGGAGTCTCCATCCAGAACATCACTTAATAAGGCATTCTATTTCTTAACAACTCTCACACTGAAAAAAACTATTTATTTTGTCTCTGTGGCACATATGAGCACTAAGTTCCCACTGCTGTTCCCGTGTGAGTGTTCCCCTATTGTAAATAGTTTGTCTTTATCAATGATGTCAATTGCTCTGGGAATTTTGTAGGTGGTAATTATGCTTCCCCCATTTCTTCTGTCTTCCAAGGACGTTACACATAATTACAATAGCCTTTCCTCGAACTCATACCTCTCAGCTCAGGGACTAGCCTCGGGGAATACCTATGAATCCCTCTAGCTATGTCTGTTTTGAAGATAGGTACGGCTTCCACGCTGGATCTGTTACTTTAGGATTGGTGTTCCACATGTGGTACAGGAGGTTCTCAATGATTCTTTACGCAAGTTTCTGAAGGCCGTTTTCATCTTGGCCAGCCCAGCGTAGTATATACCGCTGAAGATATCCTTTCGATATAGGCTTTTAGGAAATGGTTCCTTGTGATATCAATCCCTTGATCTCTACCTGATTCCTGAAGGACTTCATCTCCTAACTCGTACCTTGTGATTGGCCTTATACTTCCATTACCTATTTTAATCATTGTACACTTGCGTTAAACTCTTGTAGCCATTTATTACCATTCCATCAGTCTCTCTATGTTATCTTGCAGGCTGTTCATTTCTTCCTGTGTCTTACTCATTCTCATAGTCTGAGCATCATAAGTAAACACTGAGAAGAATGAGTATACCCTCTAGAAGATCGTTTACATATATCAGAAACAGGATGGGTCCAAGTACCTTGTGATACTGTACTACCACGGGGACTACCGCAAGCACTATACAAGGACGACCTCAACCCAGACTCCAGCACCACCCATGACCTAAGCTACACAAACGGATACACCCTCCACACCAGCTCCCAACGATCCAACAATCACCATCACAGCCGATGTGCTCTCCGATGTACTGCCTACACCTGCCAGCATCACCACCAAAGCTCCCGTGGTAGCTGCAACCACCACTCCACCACACTAGAACCAAACCCAGGCTGCTCGACCGAAGACTAACCACCGGCTCCAGACGATGCTTCGAACTCTTCAGACGAGGAAATCTCAGTAAGAGCACCATCACCCCACTACCAGTTCAACACCAACTGTGTGCAAGACTTTCTTATGGAGGTTTCCTCGCCAAGCTCCAACGACAGCACGGCCATGTCAACAAGATAGAAGTCTCAGACAAAGAAAAACCAGAGGACACAGAAGCGCGAGAAGACTTAGAACACAAGGAAAACCTCTACCTGCAGCAGAAGAAAGAAGCCAGATGAAGAACCAAGACTGAGACATCTCCACCCAACGCCAACACACCATGCTACTCCCCACTTCACCTCCAGCCCTGGTACAGACCCATCAAGCCCACCCAGCTTACTACGCCGCCTCCCGCCTCCCAAACACACGTCAGAAGAACAAACCCAATATCAAGATCTTTGAAAAATACTCTAAGGCAACCCGCGGTGGATAGGCCACCAAATTTTCTAGCCTCCTTATTCCCCATCTACATCCTCTTCAAGAATTTCAACTCCTCATTCTTCTTCCTCCCTCCCACCTTTTCCAAACTCTTTGGACATTGAAGCGAAGTATAGTACCTTGTGGGACTCCGTTGGTAACATCACGCCACTCTGACGTCTTTCCCGTTCACAGTAATTCATTGTTCTCTGTTGCTCCGGTACTCTGTTACTTCGGTACTCTCTGCTTTGTTCAGCCCACTTTGTGTGTGTGTGTACTCACCTTGTTGTACTTGATTCATTTCTCGAGTTTTCATCATATATACATTTATATTCTGACTCGAATTAGCTCCAACGACTCCTGCATCTAATCTATTACATTTATTGATAGCTCTATCTGAAAACGTTCTTCCTCATCTCAGTCACTCATTTGCATCTCTAGTTTTCGTCTATGACCCCCTTGTTCTACTCCTAGCTTTGAACAATGCTGCTTTGTCAATTTTGTCAATTTTCTTCAGAATGGTATATGTTGTTATCATGTCCCTACTATCTCTCCTTTCCTCCAGCATTGTAAGATCAAGTGCTCTCTGTCTTTCCTCATATCTCAATCCCCTCAGCTCCGGAACGAGTTTAGTTGCATGTCTTCGGATATTTTCCAGTTTCCTAGCAATTTTTCAGCTAAGGGTTCCATTCTGAGGATGCATATTCAAGAATAGATCCCACATTCACTGTATATAAGGTCTGGGAAAGTCCTTTCTCCACGTTTCTGAAGGATACACGGATGTTGGCGAATATGTCATACGCGGCTGTCGTTATTCTGCTAATGTGTGCTTTTGACATTAAATTTGGGGTTATGTCCGCTCCAGGTTTTTTCTTTTTCTGATTAAGGAATTAGTCTTTACTTCATCCTATTCTGATGTAATGATCTTCGCACTCCTGTTTCAATCGTCATAACACTGTATTTGGCTAGGTTAAATTCTAGCAGCCAATTTTCAAACCACCTCTGGAGTGTGTTCAAATCCGCTTGCAATGCATCACAATCTATCCCTGACCTGACTCTTCTCATTAGTTTTGCATCATCTGCAAACATTAATATGGAGCCTATTTCCTGTCATTTCTATTATATGCCATTGACATATATATTAGAAACAGGATGGGCCCTAAATTCGTACCTTGTGATACTCCACTTGTAACCTCTCTACACTCTGCCTGCCTGTGGGCAGGTATTTAGGCGGTAGGTGGTAGCCTGCTTCTAAACTGTCTAACAACTTGCATGGAATACTTGTTAGTGATATGGGTCTCTAATTTAATGGTTTCTATCTTCCCCATTTCTTGTAGAGTGGTACCACATAACCCATTTTCCAGCTTTCAGGAAGTTCTCCCATTTCTAGGAAGAAATTAAATGTTATGGCAAGCTGTACAAGGGTTTTGCTGCCTGTTTTAGTATCCAAGGCGATATTTATCTGGTTCCACGGGCTTTGTCACATCCAGTTCCTGTAGTTGCTTCAGATCTAGCCTAGCTCTTTGGTCACTACCCCTTCTTGTTTACTCTTTGACATGTTGCATCAGGAGTGTTTCTCTCGACTACTTCTGCAATCTTTTCCTCCTCTCGGTAGTCTTTCCCTTCTCATTATTTGGAATTTCCTTGGGAAATGCTAACCATACCAGTTACTTTGATGTCTAATAATGCTATTACATTAGGGTCTGTTTCCTCAGTCCTTTAGTCAAGTTCATATGCGTTATCAGACAATCCATTGGCTTTGGTGTACCAGATCTTTAGAGCCCCTACTGTTGTATTGTCCTCTGAATGTCTAGTTTCCAGCCTAGGTACGTCCTTCAACATCTCCACGGGGGAATGTTGGTGGAAGTAAGTCTGTAGATATGTTGGATTTCTGGTATGTTTGGTTTGGGGGAGGAGCTAGAGGTATTCTAGTTTTTCGTTCCTTGTCAAGCCTAGGAACCGATTCCTTCTACCTGGGGTTCTAGCTGCTCGTTCGGCATGTTACCTGTTTACATGTTTTAACATTATATTTCTACTATGTAGGTGTTGCTCTCGCGTTTCCTGGGTGAATTAGGAATCTTTTGTCTCTTGTCTCACTCACTCCTCTAGCTGGCTATATTGCCCACTCTCCTTCCTTCAATCCTTTTCTCTGCCCTGCTCCTTCTTTGTTCTGTCATTGTTTTTATTTCCTGTCTGCTCATATCATTCTGGAGGAAGAGCCTGTGAAATCCCTCTTATTGTTCTGAGAACTCTTTTTCAATTCATCAAGATGCTTGAAGCAGTTTCATTAGTAACTATCAGTTTTATTGGACTAGGTTTTTTATTTTCTCGTGACAGTATATGACCCCAGCCTGTACATTTCTCTTGACAGTACATGACCCAAGCCTGTACATTTCTCGTGACAGTATATAACCCCAGCCTGTACATTTCTCGTGACAGAATTTAACCCCAGCCTGTACATTTCTCGTGACAGAATTTAACCCCAGCCTGTACATTTCTCGTGACAGAATTTAACCCCAGCCTGTACATTTCTCGTGACAGAATTTAACCCCAGCCTGTACATTTCTCGTGACAGAATTTAACCTCAGCCTGTACATTTCTCGTGACAGAATTTAACCCCAGCCTGTACATTTCTCGTGACCGTATATGACCCCCAGCCTGTACATTTCTCGTGTGTGCTCTGTGGACAGAGCATTCTCAATATGGCATAAGGCGTTGAGCTTTGCCTCAAGACGAAGCTTGGGCTGATCTCTAATTTGCTTCTTGGGTGGAAAGGGAGGGATTAAAACTGGAAAGGGTGTAATCTCCCACGGTGCAGGAAAGTGCCGTTGTTGTTTCTCTTGGTACAAATCATGAACCTGATACATTCTGAGTTGAGTTCCAGTTTTTGTTATCCATTTGGAACAAAGCTGATCTTCAATAAAGAAATTCTGGAGGGATTCTGTGCAAGGGTTAGGATGAGTTAGCCTAAGCATTTTTATACCAATTTGACAGTTAATTTCAGTAACACGATCAACAACGCTCGGAATATTAAGTTCCTTTTTAATATTAAGTATCTATGCTTGTGGTACGAGGCCACCCAAGGATTATCCTCAAGGATAAGTTCTGCAAATTTTCAAGCCCTCCAAGCTTTCTTTCAGGCATCAAAACAAGCAGAGGTGCAGCATAAACCACTAAAGATCTGATGTATGCAAGTTACATCATTTTGACAATTCTGACACCGACCCGCCTTAGCGAGATGACTGTGCGCAACAGTAGCGAAATCAGACTTTTAATATCGTAGCAAGACAATGACAGAATGTTCAGCACTTAATATTTTTATTTAAGCACTGATAACATAGCATAATGTAAGATTTTTTTTTCATATTTCATATCGCGTGTGTAGATTTAGTTTTAACAAAAAGTGAAACACGAGAACATGAACTAATAGGGTTGAGATAGGAGGAAAGGCTTTGCGGAAGATAGAAGAGCTGAGGAGACATGTTCGCTACTTACATTTCTATTATTTATTGCAGACCTGACCAGAAAAGCAGTCAGTCAAACATTTTTATAGTTTCAAGTTTTTCGTCTTAGAAAAGGGGGACTACTAGTCTTCAATTTTTCTTCTATCAAATCAAATAGGCGTGAGGACCACTACCACATGACTGCGGGAGCGAGCATTCGAGCTCTGTACCTCTTGTTGTTGTCTGTCTACCGCATGACTAGGTTAATGACCACAATATTCCACACCATACCTGCTCCTGCCTCTCACTAGTCAATAAACACAGTTTTTGTATAATTTCTTGACTAAAATAGCACTCTGAAACATCTTTGCACATTTTAACTTTTCATTGACATGTGCACAGCCATCAAAGGGAACTTCACTACTGCATGGATGTCTTGCGTGTTAAATAAACCATCCTTACCTAGCTTATCATTTTCTTTAGGAAACTTAAATGTGGTGATCATATCCCCCGAGTCCACACAAATAACCCTCACATCACCCAACTTCTGTTTTCAAATCATAGCTCGCATCTAATTTACTGTTATTTTTTTTTGCAGAAACTAAGTTTTGAGAATATGCACAAAGTCATCAATTACTATTCGTATCATCAAAGAGTTTGGCTGGTCAGAGTTTTCTTAGTTTAAAAAAATACTTCCACCATCCTACATCCATATTTGAGAGAGAGAAGGCAAACATAACTTGGTTATTGCAACTAGTTTTAAAAAGGGTTTGAATAAGAAGTCATAGTTCTATAAAAAAAAATACTTTAGAGCATCGATTATTTATGAGCAGTAAGAGGGAAACGTGATCCACACATACAATTTCCAAGCATTACAACACTATTCGAGGTAAACATAACATGAAAAAGACAATTATGTAGTATGCTATTAGTCGACTAGTCAAAACTTAACATAACAGATATGATTTCACAGAGTTTTAACCTTTGCAAGTTTTTCAATGTTTTCTCTTCACTTGTGCTAAGTGAGTCAGACAAAATGTGGCATTGCACTATTAGCAAGGCATCACTATTAGCATAACAAAGACAAAAAGTAGCAATACGCTATTAGCTAGATAGTCAAAACATATAACACGCATTATTTCACAGGCTTCTTTTCTAGCAAATATGGTTCTTTTAAGCAGTTCAACACATCAAACACCACCAGTCCACGAAATAAGAGGCTGACATAGGAAGAAAGAAAAGGTATTGTGAAATATGCACCACACCACCCTCTGGAAGACAGAAGAGTTTGGGGAGACCTGATCACTACCTACATAGCCTCCTCCTCTTTGTCTCATTAGTCAATAAACATCCTTTGCATCATTTCTTGACTAAAATAGCACTCAAAAACATATGATGTAATTTTTATTCTCATTGTCACACTTATAGTCAACAATTTGTTTTGCAGAGTGACGAGTTATGCATAGTGACGAGATTTCATGGTGAGCATAGTTCTAAGAGAGTTCACAGTGTATTAATTACGGTCGTGGATATGTTATGTTATGTTTATGAAGATCATTGCTTCTTATTTTTACCCATTTCACTACGCCCTGCTTTTCAGTCTTCTCATGTTCTTTTCAAATAAATTTGCTTACTGTTTTCCAGTAGATTGGATTCACACTACATATATTAATCAACTTTCAAATTTTTTACAACTTCAGTTCAGTTTCTTTTCAATATCATGGCTTTTTGTTGTTTCCCCTGTCAGTATCTAGTTCAAGACGTCGTATTATCAATGTCATTACTGTTTGTCAGCACGTGCACTTGACTTTTACTTATTTTAGATTTTATCATTCTTTTCAAATAATTTATATTCGGTAACCATGTAATGTGCACAAAATAATTTGAACTAACTTAAAAATAATTTGTTGACAAACAGTAATGACATTGATAGGAAGAAAGTCTGGATTAAGGATATAATCAAACAAATGTGGGAAGATTTCAGTGAAACAATGAGGGTAATGAGAAAGACAGTAACCAGCCTGCAGGATGAGCTGAAGGCAACAGAGGAGGAAATAAAAAGCCTGAGAGAAAATCCTTCTCAATACTAGATGCAAACCACCCCTCAGGAAGGTGTTAATGTTCTTGTAGAGGGGATTTCTATAATACATCCCTCATTTGTAGAATTGTTTAAAAAGAACCCTGAAGCTAGGTCTGCAGTAAGGGAAGTTGCCAAGGAAGTGGCCTCTTCTCAGGAAGCAGCTAGGTGTACTAGCTGGCTGATAGAGAGAAAAAGAGCAGTAGTAGTAGCAGGCATTAAAAAGCAACCAGGGACCAGCCGAGCAGAGAGGAGAAACAAGGACAAAAAGGCAGTTACTTAGATCCTTAACGAGGTAAAGATGGAGAGGGCTGACCAGAATATCAAAAAGGTTTTCAGGCTTGGAAAGTAAAACAAGGACAGAGACCGATTGATAAAGGTGGTATTCATGAGCGAGAATACAAAAGAAGACCTGTTAGCAAAGAAGAGCAGACTAAGAACTACACCGAAGTTCAGAAAAGTATTCCTGCAGAGGGATATGACAAGGGACAAGAGAATGAAGGCAACAGATGTGAGAAAGGAGCGCAAGGAGACAGAAAGAAATCAGGGAACCACAACCCCAAACCCTACAATCCCAGAGGGGAGTGAGGAACCCTCCACAAGAAGTTCAACAGCTACAAGGAGAGGAGAACTATCCCCGCCATCTGCTCAATAGACATCCTACCTGCCCCAACCCCTTCCAGCCCCCCATTAAGTGCCCACCTATGGCATTCTCCCCCACTCACCCCCCCCCTCCCCAGGACCTCCCTTCTCCCCCAGCCCCCCACGCCCTCCCTTCTCCCCCATGCCCTTCCATCTCCCCCACCCCGAAGCCCTCCGTTCCCCCCACCCCCTAAGCCCTCCACTCTCCCCCACCTCCCCAAGCCTTCCATTCTCCCCCAACCCTCTAAGCTGGTCCATCTCCCACACTCCCCTAAGACCTCCCTTCTTCCTCACCCCCCTCAGCTCTCCCTTCCCCCCCCCCCACTACCCAAGCCCTCCCTCCCCCCATATCCCCCTCAGGCCCTCCCTCCCCCCATACCCCCTCAGGCCCTCCCTCCCCCCATACCCCCTCAGGCCCTCCCTCCCCTCATACACGCCTCCCCAACTCAACCCCCTCCCAAACCTTCAACTCTCATCCTCTTCCCCAATCCCCTCTCTTCTCCCTCATCACCCCAAGCCCTCTCTCCTCCACCACCCTATTAGTACCAGATCCTCCCAGCCCCCGCACACCCCAGCTCCCCCAGGTCCTCCTCCTTAGGCCTCCACCTCGAACCCTCCCTGCTTCCCTGATTAAGGGGAGTCATCAGACACTGAGGAAGGACAGAAGAGAGTCAGTTTCCGGGTGATGTACTCGAATATACAGGGAATTACAAGCAAGGCAAGTGAACTAATAGAAAGAGCACAAGAAGTAAACCCACATGTAATCAGACTCACAGAAGCAAAACTCTCAGAAATCATAACAAATGCAGTGTTTTCTCCAGGACTACACAGTTATAAGGAAAGAGAGGGAAGGTAGGCGAGGAGGCGGAGTGGCCCTATTAATGAGAATGGAATGGAGATTCAAGGAGATAGCTATCCAGGGCTGCGAAGGATTCAGAGACTACATAACAGGCACCATGATTATGGGAGAACCAAGAATAGTAGTAGTAGCAGTGATATATAACCCGCCACCCAATGACAGAAAACCCAGGCCAGAGTGTGACAACAACAACATGGCAGTTAACACTATAATTGTTCTGCAGTTTGTAGATATAGATCCCATCTGCTCATCATGGGAGACTTCAATCGTGGAAGAATTGACTGGGAGAACAAGGAACCGCATGGAGGTGAGGATACGTGGAGAGCTAAACTATTAGAAGTGGCGACAAGAAACTTCTTAACCCTTAAGCCAGCATGTCAGGGAACCCACTAGGATGAGAGGAAACGATGAACCAGCGAGACTTGACCTAGTCTTCACTCTGAACAAATCTGACATAAAGGTTATCGATTTCGAGGCCCCAGTAGGAATGAGCGATCACAGTGTACTGACATTTGAGTATCTGGTTGAAGAAGGGTTAAGAAAATCGAGAAGGGGAACTGAAAACAAAAAAACTGGCATTCCGAAGGGGAAACTATGAAGAGATAAGGAAATTACTAACAGACATAACATGGAAAACTGAGCTCAGAGGAAAGACGGCCCAAGACATGATGGACTACATCATGCAGAAGTGTAAGGAGGCAGCAGAAAAGTTTGTCCAGGTCCAAAAGGAAAACAACAAAATGCATATGAGAAACCCCTGGTTTAACTAGATGTAAGCTAGCTAAGAAGCAAAGTGAAAGGGTGTGGAGAAACTATAGAAACAACACGACACTCGAGAGTAGAGAGAGATACCAGAGTGCCAAGAATGAATATGTCAGATTGAGAAGAGAGGCAGAAGGGCAATACGAAAATGACATCACAAGCAAGGCAAAGACTCAACCTAAATCGCTGCACAGCCACATCAGGAGAAAAACAACAGTAAAGGTAATGAAATTTAGGATAGGGGCAGACAGATTCACTACAAACGACAAGGAAGTGTGCGAGGAACTGAAAAGGAAGTTCCAGGACGTCTTCACATTAGGGCAAGGGAAAGTTCCAGAGATGAGAGGGGAATAGTTAAACAGGAACCACTAAAAGAGATTGGGATTACCAGTGGGGATGAAAGGAAACCCTTGCTAGAGTTGTATGTGACAAAGGCTATAGGCCCGGATAGAATCTTCCCATGAATACTAAAGGAAGGAGCAGAAGCACTGTGCCTGCCACTCACCATGGTGTATAACAAATCACTGGTAACAGGGGAATTGCCAAAAAATTGGAAGATTGGTAATGTAGTCTCGATATACAAGAAGGGGGATAAACAGGAAGCACTGAACTATAGACCAGTGTCCCTAACTTGCATACCATGCAAGCTGGTGGAGACGATTGTGCGAAAAAGCTTGTGGAACATCTGGAGCGAAGAAATTTGTAACACAGCATCAACATGGGCTCAGAGATGGCAAGTTCTTCCTGACAGGATTAATTAATTAAATTCTATAACCAGGCAACAAAAACCAGGCAAGAAAAAGAGGGGTGGACAGACTGCATATTTTTGGATTGCCAGAAAGCCTTTGTCACAGTACCTCACAAGATGCTAGTGAAAAAGCTGGAGAACAAGCAGGCTGAATATTTGCCTGCAAATGGCATATTTGCCATTTGCAGGCAGGAGAGAAAGGGAAAGTACTCTATTGGATAAGCATCAGAAGACAGCGAGTCACTGTGAGGGGTGAGGCCTCAGATTGGCTAGACATCACCAGTGGAGTCCCGCAGGGTTCAGTACTGGGACCTATACTGTTTCTGATATATGAAAATGATCTCCCAGAGGGTATAGAATCGTTCCTCTCATTGTTTGCTGAAGATGCAAAAATTATGAGGAGGATTAAAACAGAGGAGGATAGTAGGAGGATACAAGATGACCTAGACAGACTGAATGAATGGTCCAACAAAAGGCTACTAAAGTTCAACCCGAGTAAATGCAATATCATGAAACTAGGAGGTGGAAAAAGAAGGCCATACATAGTATACCGAATGGGAAATTAATTTTAATTAAGTACTTCATGAAATGGACGAAGAGAAAAATCTAGGAGTTGATATCACACCAAACCTGTCTCCTGAAACCCACATAAAAAGAATAACGTCTGCGGCATATGCGAGGCTGGCTAACATCAGAACAGCGTTCAGGAACCTGTGTAAGGAATCATTCAGAACCTTGTACACAGCATATGTAAGGCCCATCCTGGAGTATGCGGCCCCAGCATGGAGCCCGTACCTTGTCAAGCATAAGTGGAAGCTGGAAAAAGTCCAAAGGTATGCCACTAGACTAGTCCCAGAACTAAGAGGCATGAGTTACGAGGAAAGGCTGCGTGAAATGCACCTCACCACACTGGAAGACAGAAGAGTAAGAGGAGACATGATCACAACCTACAAAATTCTTAGAGGAATGGACTGGGTAGATAAGGATAAACTGTTTAACAAGGGTGGTACGCGAACAAAGGACACAGGTGAGACTGACTACCCAAATGAGCCACAGGGACGTTAGAAAGAACTTTTTCAGTGTCAGAGTAGTGAACGGATGGAATGCATTAGGCAGTGATGTGGTGGAGGTTGACTCCATACACAGTTTCAAATGTAGATATGATAGTGCCCAGTAGGCTCAAGAATCTGTACATCAGTTGATTGACTGTTGAGAGGCGGGACAAAAGAGCCAGAGCTCAACCCCCGCAAGTACAAATAGGTGAGTACAACTAGGTGAGTATACACACACACAGCCCCATAAAGCAGCCCGTAGTAGCTGGATCACTCCCAGGCACCTATTTACTGCTATGTGAACAGAGACATCAGGGTAATAGAAACTCTGCCCATTAGTGTTCTACCTCGGCAGGGAATCGAACCGGAGACCTTAGGACTACGATCCCAAAGCGCTGTTTAATCAGGCGCGAGTCCTACAAGCTGTGTGTGTGTGCATTTGTACTGATGAAGTTGTGCTTGTGGGAGTTGAGCTCTGGCTCTTTAGTCCCGCCTCTCAACTGCCAATCAACTGGTGTACAGGTTCCTGAGCCTAGCGAGCTCTATCATATCTACATATGAAACTGTTTTGAGTCTGCTTCCACCACTCCGCTGCCCAATGCATTCCATCTGTTAACGTCACTTACACTGAAAAAGTTCTTTCAAACGTCCCTGCAGCTCATTTGGGTACTTCGTTTCCACCTATGTTCCCTGGGTTCGCGTACCACCCGTGCTAAACAGTCTATCTTTATCTACCCTATCAATTTCCCTGAGAATTTTATAGGTAGCGATCATGTCTCACCTAACTTTTCTGTCTTCCAGTGTCGTGAGTTTTAGTTCCAGTAATCCTCGTTGCCCATACCTCTCAGCTCGGGGACTAGCCTGGTGGCATAACTCAGAACCTCTTCTAACTTAGTTTTGTTTTGGCTAGATGTGGAATCCACACTGGAGCCACATATTCCAGTATTGGTCAGACATAAGAGGTCTTCAAGGTTCTGAATGATTCCTTACAAATGTTTCATGAAGGCAGTTCTTATGTTCGTTAGCCTTGCCTACGCTCCTGATGATGCCCTTTTGGTGTGGGCATCAGGGGGACAAGTCTGGTGTGATATCAACCCCCAGATCTTTCTCTCATTCTGACTCCTTAAATATTTCCTCTCCCAGCTGGGACTTTGTGTTGGAGTCTTGCTCCCTACGCCTATCTTCATCACTTTGCACTTGCTCGAGTTAAACTCTAGTTCTGGGAACCGACTCGTGAGATTTATATGTATATAATTTACATGAATTTATATATCATTTATATTTACATTAATTTATATATTTCGATAGCAATTTGTAAAATGTTTAGCGTACTGTATTTCTGCTGTATTCTCACAAATCGATTCTTACACATTGGGGGGGGGGGGTATTAAAGTTATATATATGCAGCCAATCAAACTACAGTATTGAACTACATATATTAGTAATACAATTATGAGGCCTTATGTTATTGTACAGCAGACCTAGTCCACCAGGTATAACTAGGATGTAGACACCAAATTATCCTCGTGAGAGGTTAGCTTCCAACACCCAAGTAACTGATGTACCAAGATTAATTCTTGTTTCCTCTTCCATGTTCCTGGGTTTAGTGGCTTGTCAAGCATGCTAATCGGTTCGCCCTATATCTACCTAACATTAACAGGCCAGAAATGTGGTAAGAAACGGGTTTCCGTAAGACACTTCCCTTGTTTGGATGTTGACTGCGTGTTGTTGATGGAAGAAGCACTAATTTGATACCCGTAACACTTCGCCCAAAGGAGAATTATAGGAGCTAAATTTGCTCCTGCCATTATGTTCTTAAACAATGGCTGACCTTCCTCACCACTGATGCTCCTGGCATCAGTGGTGAGGGACATTTGTTCAGATGTCAGTAAGTGATAGTAGGGTCACATTTACTTTATTTCGATACTGATAATTAAGTTAATTCAAATGAGATGTTTTTATGATGTAATAAGTCCAAAGACTGCTGTATTTAAGAATAATTCCCAACAGAATAGTTGGTGAATTTATAGCACTATGTGGCAATGATATCCCGTTTTCTATTGAAGGAAAATTCCACTACAAGCTACATTTTCTTTGGGTTAGCTTGTGTATACAACAGCAGCAATATTATCTGCTTATTGTATTAAATATTAGTAAATAGTGTCGGGTTTTCCGAAACTAGTAGCCATTTGATGGATCATTCCTTCCGTCTGTCCAAGTCATCCTGTAGCCTTTTGCTGTCCTCATCAGTCGTAATCCTTCTCATAATTTTAGCATCATCAGGAAACATTGAGAGGAATGAGTCTATACTTCTTGAAGATCATTCACCTATATCAGAAACAAATTCTTGTACAGAGCCCTATAGGTGTGTGTGTCTGTGAATGTGTATGTACTCACCTATTTGTGCTTGCGGGGGTTGAGCTGTATCTCTTTGGTCCCGCCTCTCAACTGTCAATCAACTGCTGTACAGATTCCTGAGCCTACTGGGCTCTATTATATCTACATTTCAAACTGTGTATTTAGTCAGCCTCCACCTCATCACTTCCTAGTGCATTCCATTTACTAACTACTCTGACACTGAAAAAATTCTTTCTAATGTCTCTGTGGCTCATTTGGGTACTAAGTTTCCACCTGTGTCCCTTTGTTCGTGTTCCACCCGTGCTGAAAAGTTTGTCTTTGTCCACCCTGTCAGTTCCCCTGAGAATTTTGTAGGTGATTATCATGTCTTCCCTTACTCCTCTGTTTTCCAAGGGACGTGACGTTCAGCTCCTTCAGCCTTTCCTCGTAGCTCATACCTCTGAGTTCCGGGACAAGTCTGGTGACATACCGCTGAATCTTCTCTAACTTTGTTTTGTGTTTACCTAGATATGGACTCCAGGTAGGAGCTGCATATTCCAGGATTGGTCTGACATAAGTGGTATACAGGGTCCTGAACGATTCCTTACACAAGTTTCTAAAGGCAGTTCTTATGTTGGCCAACCTAGCATATGCTGCTGATGATATCCTTTTGATGCGGGCCTCTGAGGACAGGTTCGATGTGATATCAACCCCCAGATCTTTCTCTCTATTTGACTGTTACAGGGTTTCACCTCCCAGATGGTACCTTGTGTTCAGCCTTCTGTCCCCTTCGCCTAATTTCATTACTTTACACTTTCCTGAGTTGAACTTTAGCAGCCATTTTCTAGACCATTCCTCCAGTTTGTTCAGGTCATTCTGTAGTCTCTGTCTATCTTCATCCGTCTTGATTCTTCTCATAATTTTTGCATAATCAGCAAACGTGATTGCTGATGTGCTGATTTCCAACTTCCAACTCAAGACTCCGCTGGTGACATCTCGCCACTCTGATGTCTCCCCCCTAACAGTTACTTGCTGTTTCCTGTTGCTTAGATATTTCCTTATCCATTCGTGCACCTTTCCTTTTACTGTTGCTAAACTTTTGCCTGTTGCCTGATTGTGCTTGCGGGGGTTGAGCTCTGGCTCTTTGGTCCCGAGTCTCAACCGTCAATCAACAGGTGTACAGGTTCCTGAGCCTATTGGGTTCTATCATATCTACACTTGAAACTGTGTATGGAGTCAGCCTCCACCACATCACTGCCTAATGTATTCCATTTGTCAACCACTCTGACACTAAAAAAGTTCTTTCTAATATCTCTGTGCCTCATTTGGGCACTCAGTTTCCACTTGTGTCCCCTAGTGTGTGTGCCCCTTGTGTTAAATAGCCTGTCTTCATCTACCCAATCATTTCCCATGAGCATCTTGAATGTGGTGATCATGTCCCCCTAACTCTTCTGTTTTCTAGCGAAGTGAGGTTTAATTCCCGTAGCCTCTCCTCTCAGCTCATACCTCTCAGCTCGGGTACAAATCTGGTGGCAAACCTTTGAACCTTTTCCAGTTTGGTCTTGTCCTTGACTAGATATGGACTCTATGCTGGGGCTGCATACTCCAGGATTGGCCTGACATATGTGGTATACAAAGTTCTGAATGATTCTTTACACAAGTTTCTGAATGCCGTTCGTATGTTAGCCAGCCTGGCATATGCCGCTGCTGTTATCCTCTTGATATGGGCTGCAGGGTACAGGTCTGGCGTGATATCAACCCCCAGGTCTTTCTCTCTCTCTGATTCTTGAAGTATTTCATCTCCCAAGTGATACCTTGTATCTGGTCTCCTGCTTCCTACCCCTATCTTCATTACATTACATTTGCTTGGGTTAAACTCTAACAGCCATTTGTTCGACCATTCATGCAGCTTGTCCAGGTCTTCTTGAAGCCTCAAGCTGTCCTCCTCTGTCTTAATCCTTCTCATAATTTTGGCGTCGTCAGCAAACATTGAGAGGAATGAGTCTATACCCTTTGGGAGATCATTTACGTATATCAGAAACAGGATAGGTCCAAGCACAGAGCCCTGTGGGACTCCACTGGTGACTTCACGCCATTCTGAGGTCTCACCCCTCACTATAACTCTCTGTTTCCTATTGCTTAGGTACTCCTTTATCCACTGGAGCGCCCTACCAGTTACTCCTGCCTGTTTCTCCAGCTTATGCATCAACCTTTTATGTGTGTGTGTGTGTATGTGTGTGTGTGTGTGTGTGTGTGTGTGTGTGTGTGTGTGTGTGTGTGTGTGTGTGTGTGTGTGTGTGTGTGTGTGTGTGTGTGTGTGTGTGTGTGTGTGTGTGTGTGTGTGTGTGTGTGTGTGTGTGTGTGTGTGTGTGTGTGTGTGTGTGTGTGTGTATTCACCTAGTTGTACCCACCTAGTTGTGCTTTCGGCGGTTGAGCTTTGGTTCTTTGGTCCCACCTCTCAACTTTCAATCAATTGGTGTACCGATTCTGGAGCCTATTGGGCTCTATTAAACCTACATTTGAAACTGTGTATGGAGTCTGCCTCCACCTCATCACTGCCTAATGAATTCTATTTTTTAACTACTCTGACACTGACGAAATTCTTCCTAATGTCTCTGTGGCTCATTTGGGTATTAAGTTTCCACCCGAGTCCCTTTGTGTTCCACTCATGTTAAATAGTTTGTCTTTGTCCATCCTGTCAATTCACCTGAGAATTTTGTAGGAGATGATTGTCTCCCCTTACTCTTCTGTCTTCTAGTGTCGTGATGTTTGGCTTGCATAGTGTTTCACCGTAAAATCATACCTCTCAGTTCCGAGACTATTCTGGTAGCATATCTCTAAATCTTCTCTAACTTTGCCTTGCAATTAACTAGGTATGGATTCCAGGCTGGAGCTGCATACTCCAGGATTGGTCTGACATAAGTTGTATACAAGGTCCTGAACGATTATTTTCACAAGTTTCTAAAGGCAGTTCTTATCTTGGCCAATCTAGCATATGCTTTTGATGATATCCTTTTGATGTGGGTCTCTGGGGACAGGTTCGTTGTGACAGGTTCAACCCCAGATCTTTCTCTCTATTTGATTCTTACAGGATTTCACCTCCCAGATGGTACCTTGTGTTCAGCTTCCTGCTCCCTTCGCCTAATATCATTAATTTACACTTTCCTGAGTTAAACTTTAGTAGGCATTTTCTAAACGAATTAATCCCGTTTATCCAGGTCGTCCTGTAGTCTCTGTCTATCTTCATCTGTTTTGATTCTTCTCATAATTTTTGCATCATCAGCAAACATTGAGAGAAATGAGTCTATATCCTCTGGAAGATCGTTTACATATATCAGAAACAGGATGGGTTCAAGTACAGAGCCCTGTGGGACTCCGCTGGTGACATCTCGCCACTCTGATGTCTCCTCCCCTCACAGTTACTCGCTGTTTCCTGTTGCTTAAATACTTCCTTATCCACTGGAGCACCCTTACCTTTTACTCCTGCCTGTTTCTCCAACGTGTGCAACAGCCTTTTATTCGGTACTTTGTCAAAGGCTTTCTGAAAATCCAAGAAAATGCAGTCTACCAACCCTTCTCTTTCTTGCCTAATTTTCGTCGCCTGGTCATCGAATTCTTTTAAGCCTGTGAGGCACGATTTACCATCCCTCTAGCCATACTGGTAGTGTTACAAAAATCTTTTCCTTCAGATGTTCTTCGAGCCGTTTCCTGACGATCTTCTCCATCACCTTGCATGGTATACGTGTTTGGGAGATAGGCCTGTAGTTCAGTGCCTCTTTGCCTGTCACCCATGTTGTATATTAGGACTACATTAGCTGTTCTTCAAGCTTTCTGGTAGGTCTCATGTTACCAGTGACCTGTTATACACCATAGAGAGAGGCACACTTAGTGCTTCTGCACCCTCTTTAGGGTGCACCGTCTGTGTGTGTGTGTGTGTTTTTGTGCGTGTGTGTTAACCTAGTTGTATTCACCTAGTTGTGCTGGCGGAGGTTGAGGTCTGCTCTTTCGGCCCGCCTCTCAACTGCCAATCAATCAACTGTTACTAACTACTAACTAACTAATTTTTGTATCCACACTTACACACACGCACACACACACTTACACACACACACATACACTCACACGAGGGAGGGTGCCGCGCCGCCGTTGCGCCGCGCTCATCAATAAGGCTTTATATCTCGGGACATCAGAGGGATACACGGGAAAATTCGGTGTTCAGTGATAATACAAAGTGCAACACACCA
>NC_091220.1:26484410-26515830 GCF_040958095.1 Procambarus clarkii
CTATTTCTTTACTATCCGTTCACTGTATATTCCTTTCATTCCTTTGACTCCTTAGCATTTCCTGCTTCCACTTGTGACCTTCTGTCCCAATTTCTCTCAATTTGAAGAAGCTGTCTTTGTTCACTTTGGTTATTCTCCTCAGTATCTCTGATGTTGCGATCATATCCCTTCTGTTACTTCTACCTTCTAGGGTTGTGAGTCCCATTAGATTATCCTCATCACATAGTACAGATTTCTTGCCAGTACTGCACATTTATTTTTGATCTAAAAAATGTGTTGAAGATTGCCTTTAAGGTCTTAATTTAGGTTTTAAATGCTAATTAAAATTAAAAATCTATTATTTACTACCGTTACATATGCTGCCTATTGCCTATTATGTGTGCCTTTGGCGTTAGTGCTGAAATGTTTTTCACTCAAATCATTCTCTCTTTCCAGTCAATGTAGTTGGCCTCTCGTTATGGTGTAGATGCATTTTGGTTCCGTTTCTTATTTTCCAATCATCATTATTTTACACCTCCTTCGAACTGAATTCCAGACTGTTACGGCCAGTTACGGTTCGTCAGTTCAACTAGTAACACTACATAGACAAAACACTGTCTTCTACCGACGCCGGCCACTTGTCCTCGCTGGAACAAGTTAGGTGTTCTGGACTGCCATGGGCGAACTGCCTTCAATAGCTCAAGAGACCCTCCTCATCCCTTTTGCAGATATAAAAGTCATTAGCCAGACAATAAGTACATGAGTATAACATAGCATGACAGCATTTCACCGGGAAGAGAAAATATGACCAGATGCACACGATATACGTTGATATTGTTACCTCCCTCACCAGAGGGCAGTATCATCAACCCACCTCCTAAATGAGTTATGATCAGGAGCATTCCACAGATGGTGCTGACCTTGCCACACCTCCGCCAACAGGTAGCGTTGACCTTGTTGTGGGAACCGACCTGTGAGATTTATATTTATTTTATTTATATGAATTTATATAGAATTTATATTTACGTTAATTTATATATTTCGATAGCAATTTGTATGATGTTAAGTGGACTGTATTTCTGCAATAATCTCACAAATCGATCCTTACACATTAGGGGGGGTTTATATTAAATTTATATATATGCAGCCAATCAAACTACAGTATTAACTACATATATTAGTAAATAAATTAGAGGTTCCTTAACTTATTGTACAGCAGGCTTAGTCCACGAGGTATAACTGGGATGTAGACACCAAATTATCCTTGTGTGAGGCTAGCTTCCTACACCCAAGTAACTGATGTATCAAGTCTTGCTTCCTCTTCTTGTTCCTGTCAAAGGGCACTAGCTATAAAGCCGGAATCCTAATATATGACAGCTATATCAGAGAAACACTGTATATTAAATAATAAGGACCAAGGCTTAATTACCTTTATTAAGAGGCTGGTTCGCATCCTAACCGGTTCGCCCAATATCTACCTAACATTAACTGGCCAGAAATGATTAGATAAACGGGTTTCGGTAGGACACTTTCCATGTTTATGTTGACAGCGTGCTGAAGATGGTAAAACACTTTGATCTCCATAACACTTCATCCAAGAGAAATTATAGGAGCTGAATTTGCTCCCCTGCGCCTCTGGTCTTAACAAACAATGGCTGACCTCCACACCACTGATGCTACTGGCCCACTTTGTCCAGATGCCAGTAAGTGATAATAGGGTCACATTTACTCTATTTTGATACTGATAATTAAGTTAATTCATATGTGATGTTTTTATGATGGTAAAAGTCCAAAGACTAATGTATTTAAGAATAATTCTCAACAGAATACCTGGTGAATTTATAGTACTAAGTGGCAATGATATCCCGTTTTCTATTGACGGAAAATTCCCCTACAAGCTACATTTTCTATGGGTAACTTGTGTATACAATAGCAGCAATATTATCTGCATATTGCATGTAATATTATTAAATGGTGTCGGGTTTTCCGACACTTGTGACACCTTAATGAATCGGGGATGGAGAGCAAGTCTGCAGATGGTGTTAATATCGCCGCACCTCACTCCTCAGATGGTGTTAATATCGCCGCACCTCACTCCTCAGATGGCGTCGATATCGCCGCACCTCACTCCTCAGATGGTGTTAATATCAGCACACTGACACCGTTTGCTCCTCCATGCCTGGAGTTTATCAACATCCTTTTCTATAATTTCCAGCAGACCTCCTTTTTTTTTACCTTCTGCATCAGCTTTGGGAGGTCGTTGACATAAATAGCAGCATTTCGAGGATCAAGCCTTATGTGTCCTACTTGCTATATTCCTCCCTTTTGTAACCGCCTCTCTGTCTATGACTTTTTGCTCCTTGTCTTTCAGGCATTTGTTAACCCAGTTCAGTGTTTTCCAAGATATTTCAGCCTTTTTGTCAATACTGAACACCAACCCCACTGCTTAGTGGGGAGTGAGGGGAGGGAAAGACGTGTTGGCCGTGCTAGGTTAAAATTTCAAAATATACCAGTTTTTTGGAGGATTACAGCCAAGGATCACTGATGACAGTCATCACAAAGTGTATAGTGACCCTCAGGAAAGTTGAATACAGTCATTAACAATGGAACTTTAACTTATATAGAGAATAAACGTGTGACCACGTGGGAGCCAGTGCCACGAGGCTAATGGATAGCCGATATCCGCATTCACTGTCATATATAGTGAACAGTGATTCGTTGAACAGTGAAGTGGAACGTGTAACACAACACATATATATAAGTTGAAAGTGTAGGAGAATTGCACATGGATAATGATAAAACTACGAATGCCAAAAGAAGGCAATTCACTAGGCTGTGTTTACACCTGCCACGAGGCCTACCCAGTGTATGGGACGTTCCTCATTGATAATATACTACGAAGGTATACTTTAAAAAGGTAATGTAAATCTAAGAATTAGTAATAGAGTGAGTGAATACCATTGCAAACCAGGAATTAGGCGGAAAACTCCATATGGTTATACAGGCAAACAATAAATCAGTGTTTTAATTGAGGAACTGGCAACTGGTGGCATCCATCCCGCGAACTGGGACAGCAACGGTCGACTGTACATTCCACTGTGACCATCTCCCTCTACTATATGATAAGTACCTGCCCATAAATTTTGAACAAATAACCATATATATAATATCATAAATTAGTATATTTTGGTAGCAGTCTTTCCTGTAGACATATATTATTAAATATGACCGAAAAAGTAAGATTAATAATTCTAACACGAATTTTCTCAATCTTTCGTACATTACGCTTCACTGTTGGAGGTAAATCAAAAATCAATTCTCCAAAATTCATTTTTATTTCTAGTCTGACGCGACACGGGCGCGTTTCGTAAAACTTATTACATTTTCAAAGACTTTAGTTCACAAATACACAACTGAATAGAACTTACGTATCTCCGATTTTATATCTACATTTGAGTGAGGTGGAAGGGGTGATGTGGCATTAACACAAGACAGAACAAAATGTGGTATTAATAGGGTATTAATTTCATCAACACAAGACAGAACAAGGGTATTAATAGGGTATTAATTTCATCAACACAAGACAGAACACGAAACAATGGATATTGAATAGAAGTGTTTGTAGAAAGCCTATTGGTCCATATTTCTTGATGCTTCTATATTGGAGCGGAGTCTTGAGGTGGGTAGAATATAGTTGTGCAATAATTGGCTGTTGATTGCTGGTGTTGACTTCTTGATGTGTAGTGCCTCGCAAACGTCAAGCCGCCTGCTATCGCTGTATCTATCGATGATTTCTGTGTTGTTTACTAGGATTTCTCTGGCGATGGTTTGGTTGTGGGAAGAGATTATATGTTCCTTAATGGAGCCCTGTTGCTTATGCATCGTTAAACGCCTAGAAAGAGATGTTGTTGTCTTGCCTATATACTGGTTTTTTTGGAGCTTACAGTCCCCAAGTGGGCATTTGAAGGCATAGACGACGTTAGTCTCTTTTAAAGCGTTCTGTTTTGTGTCTGGAGAGTTTCTCATGAGTAGGCTGGCCGTTTTTCTGGTTTTATAGTAAATCGTCAGTTGTATCCTCTGATTTTTGTCTGTAGGGATAACGTTTCTATTAACAATATCTTTCAGGACCCTTTCCTCCGTTTTATGAGCTGTGGAAAAGAAGTTCCTGTAAAATAGTCTAATAGGGGGTACAGGTGTTGTGTTAGTTGTCTCTTCAGAGGTTGCATGGCTTTTCACTTTCCTTCTTATGATGTCTTCGACGAAACCATTGGAGAAGCCGTTATTGACTTAGGGTAATAGTAGTAGGGTAAGGCAGGTCCTAGTCAATAACGGCTTCCTTCTTATGATGTCTTCGACGAAACCATTGGAGAAGCCGTTATTGACTTAGGGTAATAGTAGTAGGGTAAGGCAGGTCCTAGTCAATAACGGCTTCTCCAATGGTTTCGTCGAAGACATCATAAGAAGGAAAGTGAAAAGCCATGCAACCTCTGAAGAGACAACTAACACAACACCTATACCCCCTATTAGACTATTTTACAGGAACTTCTTTTCCACAGCTCATAAAACGGAGGAAAGGGTCCTGAAAGATATTGTTAATAGAAACGTTATCCCTACAGACAAAAATCAGAGGATACAACTGACGATTTACTATAAAACCAGAAAAACGGCCAGCCTACTCATGAGAAACTCTCCAGACACAAAACAGAACGCTTTAAAAGAGACTAACGTCGTCTATGCCTTCAAATGCCCACTTGGGGACTGTAAGCTCCAAAAAACCCAGTATATAGGCAAGACAACAACATCTCTTTCTAGGCGTTTAACGATGCATAAGCAACAGGGCTCCATTAAGGAACATATAATCTCTTCCCACAACCAAACCATCGCCAGAGAAATCCTAGTAAACAACACAGAAATCATCGATAGGTACAGCGATAGCAGGCGGCTTGACGTTTGCGAAGCACTACACATCAAGAAGTCAACACCAGCAATCAACAGCCAATTATTGCACAACTATATTCTACCCACCTCAAGACTCCGCTCCAATATAGAAGCATCAAGAAATATGGACCAATAGGCTTTCTACAAACACTTCTATTCAATATCCATTGTTTCGTGTTCTGTCTTGTGTTGATGAAATTAATACCCTATTAATACCCTTGTTCTGTCTTGTGTTGATGAAATTAATACCCTATTAATACCACATTTTGTTCTGTCTTGTGTTAATGCCACATCACCCCTTCCACCTCACTCAAATGTAGATATAAAATCGGAGATACGTAAGTTCTATTCAGTTGTGTATTTGTGAACTAAAGTCTTTGAAAATGTAATAAGTTTTACGAAACGCGCCCGTGTCGCGTCAGACTAGAAATAAAAATGAATTTTGGAGAATTGATTTTTGATTTACCTCCAACAGTGAAGCGTAATGTACGAAAGATTGAGAAAATTCGTGTTAGAATTATTAATCTTACTTTTTCGGTCATATTTAATAATAAATATCATAAATATATACATATAATATTATAAATAGTAAAATTACTAAAGGCAGCAAGGGATACATACGGTAAAGTACAAATACAATACAATACAATACATAAGATAATGGAGGTGTGTGGCAAGTGTTTTTAAGCTTTTGGGAGACGTATTGTAGGCGTCAATTGTTACATCTGTAATACAAGATTTCACCTGATCTGTGCAGAATTATCTAAACCATGCAGAAAAAGACACGGGATATACTTGATTTGTTACAATGACAGGTTAAAATGAGAAAACATAACCCAACTGATGAATGTCATGCCTCAGGCACACAGATTAACATTCACAGAAAAGCTACCAGCGATATATGCGGATTGTGAAAAACTGCAATGGACAGCAACCAAAACTCAGGAACCGGTGGTTTAGAGAGCAACAGCAGTAGTGTGGAGGGAGAAGGTATTGTGGTACAAAACAACAGTCATATTGCAGAGCCAGGTAATATAAACAGTGAGAGCAACAGTGGAAAACAGTGCATAAACGTAGGAATTGGGACGATGAAAAGAGATGGAAAATAAACAGGTGGCCAAGAGAAGCGCAGGTATAAATAACATGGAGAAAATAAAAACTGAGAATATTTGCAAAAATTACGCACAAGGAATCAGGAAATATTGGAAAAGGCACAAAATGCCCTTTTCTGCATCCTCGAAAATGCAGGGAGTTTTTTTTTCTAGGGATTCGTGCCATTTTGGAACAGAGTGCAGATAAACTATGTAAATAGTTTATAGTATAAAAAATAGAGTGCACCCTTAACTATGTAAATTTTCAATCAATGAAAGAAAATGTTATAATCTTCAGTGGCCGGAATTCCACATGAGAGGAACACAGCGTTATAGATGGGAAGATCAATATGCTATTACTATAATTTTTTTAAATGGCAGGCAGAAACAGAATAGAACATATGAGAGAGAGGAATAGGCAGATAGAACCACTGCAGGATTAGAGAGGAAGAGGGTGATATCAACAAGACTGGAATGCAGGTCATCATCAAGTACACAGATACTACACCACACAACACTCGTACTACCTCCAACACTGGACGAATCACTACCAAAACAGTACACCCTGGTCCAGGGTGGAGAGGGGGGGAGAACTACCAAAGCCCACCAGAAGTGACATGCAATATGGGAAATAATTTATATTTGCAAACATACAAGGCCTAAAGTCAAAATCAAGAAATAAAGTTAAGTTTATAAACGGCCTTCTAACAGAACCGAACTCAATATTTGGTGCATTTACAGAAACCCACACGAAAGACTACATGGATAGTGAAATATGGATCCCATATTATATAATCTATATAGGTGTGACAGAGTAATTAGGTCAAGTGGAGGAGAAAGTCTGTATATTAAAGATGAACCGGAATGCAAAGAGCTTCTAAACTCGTTCAATGAGGTGGTAGAGGTACTTGCGATCAAGATAGAAAATATAAAGCTAATTATTATTCTAATATACAAACCGCCAGAGGCAACAGTTTACGAATTTCTGAGCAGATACACAAAATAGAGACTATTCTTGTTAACCTGCAAACCCAGTACGAAGTATTATATTTCTTGGAGACTTCAATCTACTCACTTTAAAATGGAGGATAGTAAACAATTTCTTTATAGCAGGAAATCAACCTGGAAATAACCAACCACAGGTCAGAGAACCATTGTGATTCTGTGAAAAATTCTCGCTCAATCTGCAGATTACAGAACCAACTAAGAACGAAAACACGCTGGACCTGAAATTCACAAACAATGATAAGCTAATCAGAGACATTACAATCTCAGACACTATAGACTCGGACCACAAGATCATTGAAGTGCAAACTAACATTAATAACGGTAGTAGGTCCAAGAGAAACAACAAGCGAGAAGGGTTATTCAGTAAATTCAATTGTAATTATAAAATAATAGACTCGGAGAAAATATACAGGGACCCTTCAAACATTCATTGGGAAACTGTTGTAAGTAATACAAATCCTACACAAGGAATAGAAAAACTGACTTCTGAAGCATATGAAGTTTGTCTCAAACACTTTCTGTCTCAAGGTGTGTCTTTTGAGGAAAGCCAGAAAGAGGTCCAACGTAGAAAGAGAACGAAGTCGACAATATAAAAGAAGACAAAAAATAACGGAAATGCTTAATCATACACCACTTTCTAAACAAAGAAGGATCAATTTAAATAATAAGGGAGATTGAAGAAATAGAACAGAGACCGAAGCATTCATATCAGATTGAAGAAAAGCAAATAGAATAGAAAGCAATTCAAGAAATAAAGAAAAACCCTATATATTTCTTCACATATGCGAAATCAAAAGCAAAATTATTCACTTCTACGAATAGGTCCAGTATTGGACCTATTCGTAGAAGTGAAGGTTCATACACAGAGGATGATAGAGAAATTAGTGAAATCCTAAAAAAAACAGTATTAGAACATGTTTAGCACTCCAATAAACAACATGAAAGTGAAAGGTCCAGACAACTTCTTTATACGTGATATTGAAACCCCTGTAAATATAACTGATATCAACACAAGCATGGAAGAGTTTGAAAGGGAAACTGACAACATGCCCATGCACTCAGCCCTAAGGGCCAGACTCATGGAATTCAATATTTATAAAGAAATGCAAAATGCTAGTAGCGCAGGCACTCAGTATAGTGAGGTAGAAGAGCTTGGACACAGGGGAGATACCAAATGGGCTTAAATCAGCAGACATAACCCCTCTTCACAAAGGAGGGAGCAAAGTATTGGCAAAGAATTATAGACCAGTTGCACTAATGTTCCACATAATAATATGTATTTGATAGAGTGGTCAGTAGTCAGATCACTACTTTCATGGAAACCAATGATCTCCACAACCCAGGCCAACATGGATTTAGAGCAGGAAGATCATGCCTCTCACAGCTACTTGACAAATTGACCCCCCTGACCTATGTGTTTAACAGATCTCTCGGCCTGTCCATGGAGGACAGAAGAGAATGTATATATGCTGGTTATCATATATTGCAAGTGTGCTAGCAATGTTAGCACACATTATAAATGTGTGGCCACGTCTGTGGTAGAAAAGAAAAGGCTACTTGACTACTACGACAAAGTCACTGAGGCATTAGAAGAAAAACAGAATGCAGATGAGGTATACACAGACTTCACAAAGGCATTCGATAAATGTGGCCATGGAGTGATAGCACACAAAACATGGTCAATTGGAATAACTGGTAAAGTAGGACGCTGGATACTCTTTTCTGTCGAACAGAACAAAATGAATAACAGTCAACCATATAAAATCGAGTCCAAGCACAGTAAAAAGCTCTGTGCCTCAAGGTACAGTCCTTGCACCACTGCTTTTCCGTATTCTCATATCAGATAACGACTCCGATACTAGACACAGCTTAGTATCATCCTTTGCAGATGACATAAATATCAGCATGAAAATTACCTCTGCTGAAGACTTTGAAAAACGTCTAGCTGATATTATTAAAGTTTTCGACTGGCCAGCAAAAAATAACATGATAATTAACAGTGATAAATTCCAGGTATTCAGATACGGTAAAAATGAGAACCTTAAACGTAATAAAGGGTACAAAATACAATCAAATCTACCCATAGTAGGAAAACAGCATGTAAAGGATTTTGGAATAATGATGTCTGACGACCTTACGTTTAGAGAGCATAACCAACCAAATATTGCGACAGCCAGAAAAAGATAGGATGGATTACGAGAACTTTCATATCCAGATATTCCATCAAAATGGTTGTACTCTTCAAATCACTTGTGCTGTCCCATCTTGAGTACTGCTCAGTACTCACTTCTCCCTTCAGAGCAGGAGAGATTGCTGAAATATAAGGGAGTACAGAGAACATTGATGCAATAGAGCACCTAAATTATTGAGATCGTCTCAAAGCTCTCCAAATGTAGTCATTAGAAAGGAGACGAGAGAGATATCAAATAATATACACATGGAAAATACTGGAGAGCAAGGTCCCAAATCTACACGGTAAAATAACAACGTACTGGAGTGAACGATATGTAAGAAAATGCAGAATAGAACCAGTGAAGAGCATGGGTACCACAGGCACAATCAGAGAACACTGTATAAACATCAGAGGTCCATGGGTGTTCAACTTCCTCATGGCGAGTATAAGAAATATTGCCAGAAAAAAACATGGACATCTTCAAGAGAAAACTAGATAGTTTTCCAAGTCCCAGTGTTATTAGATTTATTGTATTGTGAATAAATTGTAAATAGCTGTTGTTATGTGGTGATGGCAGCGGTGGTGCTTATAGTGGTAGGTAGTGGTGTTATAGTAGTGGGGTAGTTGTAGTTGTGGTAGTTGTTGTAGAAGTAGTGATGGTGTTAGTTGTGGTGACAGTAGTGGTGGTGGTAGTAGTTCTGATGGTAGAGGTGGTCGTAGTGGTGGCTACCTTGGGGGTGATTCTGAGGATTAACGTCCCCGTAGCCCCGTTTCTGACCAAGCCTTCTGGTTTGGGGTCTGGTTAATCAGGCTGTTGAATGCATATGAAACACAATCTGGTTGATTAGAAATCTTTAGAGGTGTTTATCGAGATTTGTCTTGGTCCCGTGAGAGGCCGGTCAGTTATGTCCCTTATGTGTAAAGAAAGAGTGTTGAAAAGTCTTGGGCCGTAGATGTTTATAGAGCTCCTTCTAAGAGTAGCTATTGCACCTCTTCATTTCAATGGGGGCTATTTTGCACATCATGCCATGCCTCCTGGTCTCATGTGATGTTATTTTCTTGTGCAGACTTGGAACCAATCCCTCTAATATTTTCCAGGTGTAAATTATTATATATCTCTCTCTTGCCTGCGCTTTAGAGAATACAGATATAAACATTTTAATCGGTCCCAAAAATGTTGAAGTTTTATAGTGGATTCCTGCAGTAAAGAATCTGTGCACAATCTCTAGGTCGGCAATATCTCCAGCTTTGAAATGGCCTGTTAGTGTGCAACAAGATTTCACTCTAGAATAGTGCACTATCATCTTAAAAATTATCATTATTGGTATAGCAGTCCTGGTCTGAGAGGTTCATGTTATCGAGCCTGGCCCTTTTCTCGGTTGTAACAGATAAGTGGGTTCTTTAGAGATAAATCCTACTGATATGATAATTCAAATATCGTATACATAGCTTTTTTTCTTCTACAGTATGACTTAAGGGGCCCGGTGACGGAGGAGACTTTTCTAAATATGAAATATAGTGAAAACTTTTAAACAAATCTCACATTATTTGGCATCAGTGTCCTGAAAATTTCATCCCAATATGTTATGAAATGGATTTTTTACGAACTTTTAACAAATAAATGCGTGTGCAACGAGCGGCAACCGGTACTGATAATAACGATAACACCTATTTACTGGCAGTCAAGTGATAAAGTGATACAAGCACCTGTTTGACGCACTAAGAAGACAAGTAGTAATAGTAAGGAGGCTCCACAAAGTGGATATGTCCCTGGTGCCACCTGGAGGGCCAAACTTCACACATAATAATGAGTTAGTATGTTATTATGCTGTATTATATTATATATCATATAAATACATTACCCAATGGTAATATTTCTTATGTTCCTTTGTACGAAAAGCTGACAGCCTCTTTTTTTCTCTCTCTCTCCTTTGTTTCTATGCGGATTTTGTTGTGACTTCTACATCTTGGAGAATGTATATCTGGCACTAAGCATGTGAAGTTGGAACGAAATTGGTCAACATTTTAATCAGCCACAGGTGGCAGAAGTTGTTGACTTTATTTTATTTTTTGGCCGATTTATTTACAGAGTTCAAGCTCTATTATCTTTGACTATTTGGGTTGTATTGATGAATAAGGACCATATGAGGGCCTTATCACTTATATATGGACAATAAAGTCACTTCAATATATATGTTTCGTTAAAAGAACATAAGAATATAAGAATGAAGGTAACTGCAGAAGGCCAATTGGCCCTTACCAGTCAGCTCCTATTTATATCCACCCAATCTCATTTATATATATGTCTAACCTACTGTTAGATAGTTAAGGGGCACAGTGTCTTTTTTTACAGTTATCCCTAACGAATCCCTATATCATTTTTAGGGGGTTATTTTTATTGACTTCATTTCCACAAATATTTACCTACAACTTTCATATGTTCGAGTACGAATGCCAAGCAATGTTTATTAAAATATACAAGACAATTCATTGATTAGAACTACCCGTATTCATTGTCAATAACTTCAACTTAAATTATCTCTAAAACAGGAATTTTAACTTTGAGACCTGATAAAAAATTAAGTTTCAGACCGATTGGCACCATTTTTACATATTATGTGCAAAGTTCTTAGATCTAAGGTCTCTGTAACTTTGTTTAGTCATAAAGCCATAACATTAGGATTTATAATTTTTTTACGTATAAATTTGGAACATATTTGGATGGTCACATTGAAAATTTTTCTTTACAGTAAACTATTCTTTCAAACAACATTTTTATCAAAGATTCATGAACGTTATATGCCATTCTGGCATACATATGATATGTTCTCCAACTGCTAATAAAATAACAATTAGTTGTTGGAAATTTATAACAGTTATTCTCATCCTTAATACAACAGGATGTATTAGTGCAACTCCTTTCTCTCCAAATATTTAGATATTACCTTATGTGTGTGTGAATACTAGTTTGGGGTGGAAATTACGGAATTATCATTATTGCAGCATGGTGCAACACCCTTGAGGAAGCGTTTGACCGCCATACCCTCACGTGCTCCAAGTATCACTATCTTAAATTGTTTCCAGACTGGCGTACAGAGGACTGCATCTACGTCCCTCTGTCACAGCTGAGATTTAATCAGTTTCTATTGCAGATAGTACTTTATTATTCAGAGTCCACATATATACATATATATATATATATATATATATATATATATATATATATATATATATATATATATATATATATATATATATATATAAATATATATATATATATATATATATATATATATATATATATATATATATATATATATATATATATATATATATATATATATATATATATTTGATACTGCCCTTTATGCATATTAATCTTTACATTGCAGTAATATTTCTAGCAATACATATTTTACGCATTATCTATGTGTGTGCATATTTTACTTATTATTATTATTGCATAATATATGTTACACATAGATTAATCTTATAGAATACCCCCCCCCCCCCAAAAAAAAAAAAAGAAATGTGTAATGGGCGGCTGGCTCTAGAATTATATAATTTACAGTCATTGCTTAATAGAATTTATTCACATATAATCATAGATCACTGATTTTCTCATTTCATTACTCATTCTGGACCTTCGAGCTATCTTAGAATTAATCATTATTTTGCATTCTTAAAATTATACATTTTATTAGTATTATACTAGAGCCAGAATTCCCCACATATTTTATGATCCTTCGAACCAAGATCCTTGTGATCAATCATGAACCACCATCAGTAGTAGAATTAATAAAATATAGCCAGAAGTTAGCCTATCTACAATTCATTAATCATTTTTCATCCCTGATAACATTATACTCTTTAATTAGGGAGTATTATCAGGGGCTAGGATAGAATTTATGGCAGCATATCTGCCACTCAGAATTTAGGGCAGCATATCTGCCACTCTCATAGAATTTACGGCTGCATATCTGCCACTCATAGAATCCATGGCAGCATACCTGCCACACATAGAATTATGGCAGTAAAATATCTGCCACATATATAATCATTTATAGTAGTAGAATAATTGGCATACACATATAATCACTTATATATATATACACTAAATAACTCAAAAATTATAAAAAGCCAAAAACATAGCACTATCCTGAATCTGCACATCAGTAGTATTATAGCATTTTATGCCAATCCATGTAGAATAGAATGCTTAGACTGGAATTGTACTGACTAGTGTACAACTCTTGCCTAACTCATTATTAGTAGCCAACCTAGATAGGTAGGATTATTAGTAGACTAGCATTGTACAAGGCAGTACAACCTAGTCAACATTTATTATTGTGCAAACCCATGTCAGGGTAGGACTTATCATTATTTCCCACAATTGTGTTTTTATATCATATTATATATATTTACTGTGTACATTTTGAGTGTTATTGAAGTGGCACTACCCATCCAAAGCTGATTATGAGGAGCTAAGCAGAGGAATTCCTGTAGTGTCACTTTAATATCACTCAAATATTAGCTGTTTACTATTAGGTAGGTAAGCTAACCACTACGTGAGGTAGGATTCACATAGCCTGACTGAAAAATCAGATATTAGGCTACCCACATCTGTACTGGTTCCCACGTATATATGAATCAGTACCCCAGTTATTTTCATTACCAAACCATGGCATCAACTAAGCCAAAGTCCACAGGCAGTGCACCAGAAGAAATGTCCAGCAACTACATATTATATTTTAGATCATACACGAGTCACAAAGGGCCATGTGACTAGACAGTTGAATAAGTGTGATCAGCTGGTACAATCAGGTGCCACAGCCAAAGTATTAGAAAATCTCATAGAGACGGCCAAGCAAAAGTTGCAAAGAACATATGAGGCTGCAGATGACTATCTCAGAGTCCTCATGCAACAGAATGCTGAGCCGGATCAACTAGATACCTTCCCTGCCGAGATGGAAAAGTTTGAGGAGGGTATCCAAGATCATCTAAATAGATTAACACAATCTCTAGAAAAATTGCAGAGCATCTCAGTTTCTCAAAATACTCTAACCACAAGTGAAACTAATAAACAGGAGACACTCCAGGAAGTTCGTCTTCCTACAATTGATCTTCCTCACTTCCATGGTAGAGATGATGAGAATTTTGAATGCTATTGGAAAACATTTGACTCCTTAGTAAACTCCAAGAAATCTATTAGCAAACCTAATAAATTCCTCTATTTGCAAAGTACCCTAGAGGGTGAAGCAAAGGCAGTTGTCGAACACCTAATTCCTAGTGATAAGGACTACGATACTGCTATTCAGTTACTAGAAGTTAATTACAGCAATAAAGAAATTGCTAATCTTTATTATAAGTTAAGAGCGATACCTACACCAGATACCACCCCTGAAGCTCTACAAGAATTTAGGCTCCAGGTAGAGTCTCTAATTAAAGCTCTAGGTGTCAAAGCAGATGTACCTAAAGCAGAGTGGGTATTGAAATTAGAAATACAGAGTAAGTTTCCTAAGGAGATCCTAGAATCCATCTGTTCCCATTATAGAACAGATATCCTATCCTTAGAAGAAATTTTCGAGGGATTAAGGAACAGTTAATCGACTGAGAGCTCATGAGAAAATAATACCTGACGCTGACAAATCATCCACTTTTAAAACAGTCAAATCCAAAGGTACATCCAAACAGCCTAATAAATAAAAAACAGCTACTTCCACTCCAAGATGGAAGAATACTACAGTAGGTACCTACACTATCAGCCCTTCTAAACCTTTAGCCCATAAGTCACCCAAGTTAGTGACCCCTACATCTACTACAGGAAGGAGATGCTGTCTCTTTTGCCAAGAGAGTCACTATTTATCAGTGTCAAAACTTTCCTGATCGCGTTTCTAGGATAAAACGCCTCAGGGAATTGCACAAGTGCACCAGCTGCTTCTTGCAACACGATCCTAATACATTCACCACCCCATTACACACATGTAACAGGTGCCACCAGGATCAACATCTTTCAGCACTGTGTGGAGTTGATAGGCCAAAATCACCAAAACTCCAGTTGGAACAGGATACTTCCATCATTGTGCAGTGTTGTAAAGTGAGACAGGAGGTTAAGGTGCTTAACACCAAGTCTCGTAATAATGCTGTATTACCTACTGCACAGCTACAATTAAATACTAAGCATTCTAGAATCACTACAAGAGGTCTATTCGACCAAGGATCCCAGAGAATGTTCATCACTCAACAAGCTGAAACTTAAACCCTTGTGTAATGTGACATTGAACATATCAGGATTCCTAGCAGATACTGGACCTCAAGAATTTGAAGTAGTACAACCACTAATACGCCTAGGCGGTTATGTCCGACCTATTCAGGCCATAGTTGTCGGAAAATCCGACACCATTTAATATCATACAGACAGATAATAATAGTTGCTGTATTACCAACAAGTTACCCATAGAAAACGTAACTTGTAGTGGAATTACCGTCTATAGAAAACGGGATATCATCACCACATACTATTAAATTCTCCACCTATTCTGGTGGGAATTATTCTTAAATACATTAGTCTTTGGACTTTACCATCATAAAAACATCTTATATAAATTAACTTAATTATCAATATTAAAGTAGAGTAAATGTGACCCTTCTATCACTTTCTGAAATCTGGACAATGTAAGCCAGGCGTCAGAGTGAGGAAGGAGGGCAGCCATTGTTGAGACTAGACCAGAGGCTCACAGGAGCAAATACGGCTCCTGTTAATTTTACTTGGACGAAGTGTTATGGAAACCAAAGGTGTACCATTATCACACGCTGTCAACAAATTCAAGTTAAGTGTCTTTCCGAAACCCGTATATCTATCATTAGTGGCCATTAATGTCATTGAGTAGGGTGTTCGGGTTAGAACGCGAAATCGCCTCAAACTAAAGGTAATTAAGCCAGGTCTTTATTGTTCCAAGTACAGTGTTTTCTCTGAAATACTTGTCATATATAGGATTCTGGCTTTACAGCTAGCGCCCTTTTGACAGGTCAAGACGAGGAAGACTTTGTGCACCAGTTACTGGGTGATGGAAGCTACCTCAAAGAGGATAATTTGGTGTCTACACCCTAGTTATACCTGGTGGACTAACCTGCTGTACTATAAGATAAGGAACCTTTTCAATGTATGTAGTTAATACTGTAGTTTGATTGGCTGCATATATATTTAATTAATATAAACCCCCCCTAATGTGTAGAGGATCGATTTGTGAGATTAAGAGATTATTGCAGAAATACAGTCCACTTATCATTATACAAATTGCTATCGAAGTATATAAATTAACGTAAATATAAATTCATATAAATTAAATAAATATAAATCTCACAGGTCGGTTCCCACATTATTTGGTCCTTCGGAACCGGAATATTTGGTCCTTTGAACCCACATTTGGTCATCTTAGTACCGGATGAACCAGTTAACCAGTGGATTCATTAAATATACTAGTGCAGTGTTATTTAAACAAAGCCAGCAGTCAATGACGGCGGCGTTGACTCGTGCGAGTTCACGAGCCCCGCTCAGTTCAGATCAGCTTCGTCAGCGGTTTCATGTACACCCACAGATATTTGGTGGCGTGTTATTCTGTGAAATGACAGCGCTAATATAGAAGCCAGCCAAATTAGTGACTGTGTCGCGAGATTGTTCACGGATTTCGTGGTGTTACATTTCGCGAGAGATTATCTACGAATTTTGTGGAGTTTATTTCGCGAGGTCACTAATAATATTTAATACTTCTAGATAATATTAGAAGTTTCATAGAGGCTAATTAAGAGGCTATTATCAATAATTGTGTATATTATTTCTCCAAATAGAGAATTATTTAATATATATTGCACTAGTGATCACAGTATAATATTTACTAATTGCCAACCCACAACAGGGTAGGATATGACTAGTTGAACTATTATTGTTCATCCTAGTCCCATTATTACCATAGTCAGTTGTACTATATTGAATAACCTAACACCATTAATGAATGGTGCAGACCCTATTTTGGGTGTAATTTTTATCAACTCGAATTAAGTTGTATATATAATAATTTACTTATGATCATTACACCTTTGAGTGATTAATTAGTGTCTCTACCATCCTAGGGTGATATAGAAGAGCTAACCTAAAGGTACTTCCATGACACTGGTTTATCACTCAAATCATTAGTGTGTATGATTGTATATATATAATGTGTATTAATTTTAAGTGCTAACCTCTAGTAGAGGTAGGATTATTGCCTAGTGAGTGCAGAATTTACCCTAGGCTACCATTAGAGCTTGTTCAGCATTATGAGCAGCCCAAGTACAAGCCCCACAAGGCTTCACCAACTAGCCAGTATGGATAATGCAGGGAGAATGAAAAGAACCCTTGCAGGTCTTAAAAGCCACTTAACAAGACAGATCAAGAAATGTGAAGATTTGTCACAACAATCTCAAGTTGATTATGCTGACCTGGAAAGCTATTATCAAGCAGCTGCAGGTAAATTTGAGCAAATCAAATGCCAAATAGCAACATATGTGGCTGAACTTGCCAATACCAATTTATCAGAAACAGAAATAGACGACATTATGGTTGATCTTGCGAATTATGAAGATCACACTCAGGCCACGTTACAGCCTTATGTCAAATTAATTGCCCAGAACAAGGCAACAGCAACAACAACAACAGTTGCATCTAATACGAGTCAAGCAGAAGCTCGACTCCCTCCAATTAATTTACCCACTTTCTCAGGAAAAGATGAGGAAGATTGGGACGAATTTTGGAACAAATTCGTTGACCTTGTAGACTCAAAACAATCTTTACCAAAGAGTAGTAAATTCTCTTATTTGCAAGGCCAATTATCAGGTGAGGCTAAAACAGTAGTATCCCATCTGAGATTAACTAATGACGGCTATGATCTGGCAGTAAAACTCCTCAAGGATAATTATGCTGATCCAGAAGTAAGAACATCACATTTAGTTCATGAGCTGTTGCATTTACCCCCACCGGAGGCTTCAGCTGATTCACTCCAAGTCTTCAAGCTGGAGGTAGAATCATTGATCAATGCCCTCAGCCTGACAGCAGATACAAACGGGGCTGAGTGGGTCTTGAAAATAATTGTCCAGGAGAAAATACCTAGGGACATATTGAGACAAATGAGTGCTCATTACAATAAAAGTATCTTATCCATGAATGAAATATCTGAGGGTTTAAAGTCAGTAGTTCATCAATTACGAACACATGACAAATTAAAACCACCAAGTAAACCCTCAGAAACCAATAATAGTAAACCACAGAGTACCAAATGTACTCCAAATCAATCTAGACAATATAATTCAACACCAAAGTGGAACAGTGGCAGTGTGGGCGTATATGCAGTGGGACCCTCCAAGCCTATAGTTACTGTGTCACCCAAGAACGTGACACCAAAGGGTACTGGAAGCTATGGAACATGTTTGTTCTGCAATGAGAAACATTCAATGTACCACTGCCCTAATTTTCCTGATAGTGACGCCCGTGTTGAGCGACTCAAAGATTTGCAACATTGCACGAGGTGCCTCAGGAAACATAACATCAAGGATTGTGATACCCAATTACACCCTTGTAATAGGTGTAACAAAGGTCAGCACCATGCAGCATTGTGCAGAGACACCAAAACAACGTCTCCAAACCCCAAGGTGGAAGATAGCATTCCCACCACAGTACAGTACTGCAAGGTGCAACAAACAAAGAGTGTCCATTCGGCAAAGTCTAAAGGTAGTACGACTTTGCCTACTGCCCAAATTATCATCCTGAATAAGAGGGCCAAGGTCCATACCCGTGGGTTGTTTGACCAAGGGTCCCAGAGAACATATGTCACTAAAAAGTTGGCAGATGAACTACAATTAAGGCCTGTAGCCCAGATGTCATTCAACATCTCAGGGTTTGTAACAGATGCAGGACCTCAAGTCTACCAGCTGGTACAACCATCAGTACGTTTAGGCAGGTATGTCTGTCGAGTACAAGCCATTGTGGTGGACAAAATACCAGTAGACCTACAAGTTCAAGGTCTGAGAGCAACAGCCAAATTCCTGAGAAATAGAGGAATAAAATTGGCAGATAATATTAAGTCTGATCACCTCAGCGACTTCGGTCTCCTTGTAGGGACAGACTATTGCCATCGATTCATTGGTAGCCCTACTAAATATCAGGGCATAACCATGTTAAACTCTGCAGGAGGTAAATTACTCTCAGGCCCAGTATCAAGCCTGAGGAGACCTATGTCTGCAGATAAACAATACCAATAAATCTAAATTTGTCATCTGATTATATTTCTCCAGTAGCATTATACTAAGGAGATTACAGCTGACTATAGTAACAGAGGTTGATGTTAGTATCATCATTTAAAGCTGAAGATGAGTTCATGGGGCCTCAGTGGCAAATCAGTGAACAGTAGCCTAAAACAGCTACAAGTCACTGTGACCAATATCACTGAACCCACTGCAGTCTCAGAACCATACTTTACTTTAATGATGAGCTATTCAATCTTCTGAATCAATTAACTAAATTAAACCCCAATAAATCTGACGACTGATTTGATACATTTATTATTTAATCAAGATGTATTCCATGGGCCTCAGTGTTTATATATCAGTGACCAGTTACCTGAACAAACTTCAAGTTATAACTAATGTCACTGATCTCACTGCAGTCCCTGAATCATACTTGACTGTAGTACTTGATCACATCCAGTCTTCTGGGTTAAATAATATGTAATAAGGCTTGAATATTAGCCTTTCAAGAGTTGACAGGGAAATGAAATCGCATTAGACTTCTAACCCCTGCAACTCCAGTACGGGACATCCGTCCTGTACGAACAGACACACAAATGTGTGATTACTAACTACTAACATCAAATTAATCAAATAATTCGAAGGAGGAGTATCGGTGTTCTTCTGTTCTAAAGAGGACTTCGACCCGTGAGCAGCCCCTGGGGAATTATGTCGGAAAATCCGACACCATTTAATATCATACAGACAGATTATAATAGTTGCTGTATTACCAACAAGTTACCCATAGAATACGTAACTTGTAGTGGAATTACCGTCTATAGAAAACGGGATATCATCACCACATACTATTAAATTCTCCACCTATTCTGGTGGGAATTATTCTTAAATACATTAGTCTTTGGACTTTACCATCATAAAAACATCTTATATAAATTAACTTAATTATCAATATTAAAGTAGAGTAAATGTGACCCTTCTATCACTTTCTGAAATCTGGACAATGTAAGCCAGGCGTCAGAGTGAGGAAGGAGGGCAGCCATTGTTGAGACTAGACCAGAGGCTCACAGGAGCAAATACGGCTCCTGTTAATTTTACTTGGACGAAGTGTTATGGAAACCAAAGGTGTACCATTATCACACGCTGTCAACAAATTCAAGTTAAGTGTCTTTCCGAAACCCGTATATCTATCATTAGTGGCCATTAATGTCATTGGGTAGGGTGTTCCGGTTAGAACGTGAAATCGCCTCAAACTAAAGGTAATTAAGCCAGGTCTTTATTGTTCCAAGTACAGTATTTTCTCTGAAATACTTGTCATATATAGGATTCTGGCTTCACAGCTAGCGCCCTTTTGACAGGTCAAGACGAGGAAGACTTTGTGCACCAGTTACTGGGTGATGGAAGCTACCTCAAAGAGGATAATTTGGTGTCTACACCCTAGTTATACCTGGTGGACTAACCTGCTGTACTATAAGATAAGGAACCTTTTCAATGTATGTAGTTAATACTGTAGTTTGATTGGCTGCATATATATTTAATTAATATAAACCCCCCCTAATGTGTAGAGGATCGATTTGTGAGATTAAGAGATTATTGCAGAAATACAGTCCACTTATCATTATACAAATTGCTATCGAAGTATATAAATTAACGTAAATATAAATTCATATAAATTAAATAAATATAAATATCACAGGTCGGTTCCCACAATAGTAGTTAATCACATCCCTCTTGACATGAATGTCAAAGGTCTAAGAGACACAGCCAAATTTTTACAGAAAAATAGAATCAAGTTGGCTGACTCCAAGATAACGTCTGACCACCTCACCAATGTAGAACTTGAGGTTATCTTGAGGTTATCTTGAGATGATTTCGGGGCTTTTTTTTTTTAGTGTCCCCGTGGCCCGGTCCTCGACCAGGCCTCCACCCCCAGGAAGCAGCCCGTGACAGCTGACTAACACCCAGGTACCTATTTTACTGCTAGGTAACAGGGGCATAGGGTGAAAGAAACTCTGCCCATTGTTTCTCGCCGGCGCCTGGGATCGAACCCAGGACCACAGAATCACAAATCCCGTGTGCTGTCCGCTCGGCCGACCGGCTCCCTCTATTAGTAGGGGCAGACTATTATTATTACTGGAACTACAAGCCAACATGGAATGAACTTGTTGAATTCAGCCGGGGCTACTTACTTACAGGTAGAGTCTTAAACCTGAGGAAACCTATGCCAGCTGGCAACCAACATTAATTCCAGATTGAGTCTGGTACAATTAGTACTAGCCGAGTTAGTTTCTATGGCCCTCAGTGGATAAATCAGTGACTAGTAGCCTAAACCGGTTCAACCAGTGACACATGTCATTGACCCCATTGTAGATCCAGAACTATTCTCGACAGTAATAATTGACCACATTCAGTCTTCATACAAGTTATCATGTACATAATTATAGCTCCAGAGAGTTATAGTACTGTAACTTAATGTATATAAACCGAATAGGTTTATTACTCATTTAGAACCTTTAGGTTCCTATATGTGTTTAGTTATACTTCCAGAGAAGTTATAGCACTGTAGCCTAATGTATATTATTCGCATTTACCCTCAACTTAGGTAGATTAGGGACATTAGTTAGAGCTGAGTGCAAGTTAAATCTGTACTCACTATAGCATACCAATGACTACATTTATAGAGACTGATGCTCATATACTCAGTTCTCTATTTTATCTAGAATTTAGCTAGGTTAGGAATTTAGTTAATATTATTACATAGTCTAAATTACTTTGTGCAGCAAGAACTACACCTTAGGCTAAATTTAATCTTGTATAAACACTTAGAATTTCTCATTTGATGTTGAGGTGATTTGTGAGTCTGCAGTGATCAGTTAGTGTCTAGTAACTCATCTAGTTACATGTCACTGCGACCCTAGACACTGATTTCACTGTAGATTCAGCGTCTCCTTGATCTCAAAGAGACATATAGAATAATTAATCATTACATAGATGTACCCGTGATAACAGATCATACCTGTCACACAGATCCGGGACATTCGTTATGTACATACTAACCTACTAACATATAAGAATGTAATTTCAGGGAAAGGGAATAGGTACGTTAGTACTTAACATTGAACTACGACCTGTAATTTCCCGCCCCGGAATTATGTTGGAAATTTCCAACAGTTATTCTCATCCCTAATACAACAGGATGTATTTCATGTATTAGGCTTCATACACATCTAATATTCATTTACTAATCCTTAATACAACAGGATGTATTTTCTGTATTAAGCGTAATAAATAACTAACACTACTAATATGTAGTTTAGTATTGTAGAATTTACTGTATTAGGTTGTGGAACATCATGTAATTTCTCCTAGAATTGTGTAGTGTTGCGTCAGCCACACACGGAGGATAAAATTTCCACATGCCTGTAGATCTACCACAAGTACAACCAGTTACTTTCCTTTATTAGGAATAATTATTTAGTAATAGGTTTACTTTTAGTATACAACAGTTTACTGGAATTCTTGTACCCAGCTTAATCACTGTTCCAGTAAATCATATCATAATCTAACATCATTTCCACCACCAAGCAAGTATTGTTTTATTTGTGCAGTATACATTCACTGACTTGCACTGTGAGAATTAAACATCACCACATAAAATATAAAGTGTTCATAAACACCCCCTTCCCTATTTAGCTAAATAAATATAATTTATGCTCGAATCCTCATGGTGAGCTATTGCACATGCGCGACTTTCGGGAAGGAGGAGAGAGGACTCTCGCCATATTCGATCAACAAGCGTGACGGTGCTCCGAAGCGGTCCAACAAATCAAACCATCCTGATGGCATCCTTACATCCCTACATGCTGGATCGAGGAGGCGGCTTACCAGAATCATGGACACCAGTTCGGCAGGCATTTTTACCTTCAAGTATCATTGATGAGCTCACAATAATAAATAATATAGGTAGCCATGTCGTGACGCTGCGCGCATACCAAATATTCCCACGTGAGTGCAACTCCTTTCCCTCCAAATATTTAGATATTACCTTATATGTGTGTGAATACTAGTTTGGGGTGGAAATTACGGAATTATCATTATTGCAGCATGGTGCAACACCCTTGAGGAAGCGTGTGACCGCCATACCCTCACGTGCTCCAAATATCACTATCTCAAACTGTTTCCAGACTGTCGTACAGTGGACTGCATCTACGTCCCTCTGTCACAGCTAAGATTTAATCAGTTTTCATTGTAGATAGTACTTAATTATTCAGAGTCCATATATATATATATATATATCTGATACTGCCCTTTATGCATATTAATCTTTACATTGCAGTAGTATTTCTTGCATTACATATTTTACTCATTATATATGTGTTTGCATATTATACTTATTATTATTATTGCATAATATATGTTACACATAGATTAATCTTATAGAATCCCCCCCCCCAATATGTATAATGGGAGGCTGGCTCTAGAATTATACAATTTACAGTCATTGCTTAATAGAATTTATTCACATATAATCATAGATCACTGATTTTCTCATTTCATTACTCATTCTGGTTGTGAAGAGATGGTTCATCAGCTCACTTACAATAGTGCTCTTATGCCTGTTGGAGCCAGTACACTTGTTAAGTGCACTTGTTAAGTGGGCGGACTTAAGTTTGGTAACCAGCAACCGAAACATCTAGTGTTTGAGCTCATGTGAGAGCCCCAGTCATCAGCAGTCCAGAAATGTTACCCTGGCCGGGGTAACACGTCTGTGGACAGTGCTAGAGCCGATAGCATCATCTTATTGTATGGCATGGAGCGAGACTCCACTTTGTGCGGGAACAGCTAGGCCGCAGGCGTGGGTGAGCTGTGGGCCTCCCGCGCTCGAGTCGTCATCATAGAAACAGCCGCCATCTTAGTAAACAACTTGAGCCGCCATGTTGGTCGGCCATCTTGGAGCTGCCCTAGGGGCTATGCTACACCGTCGCTAATTGGATGAGAGGGGTAAGCCGCTGTATGCCTTCCTCTCATTGGTTATTTCGAGGAGGACGCGGGAATCGTCGGTGTAAGCATCATTCTGAACCCAGCTGCCACTCTGTCAAGACGCTTCTTTGTACTCAATTCGGCCAAATTGAAGTATAGGGCATCGTGGTGGCTGGACTACTCAACTGCTTCACCAACGACAGCGGTCGTCAAAGAATCCGGCCGAAGTCGTCGCTTGGAGGGAAGAAAGACATTGTGTACAGTGGGTAGAGGTACAGTGATCTGGGATCGTGGGGTAATGTGCATACGGGCAGTAACGGACTCGTAGATTCCATACCAGTGATAATTAGACTTGCTAGTGCTCTGCAGCAGTCGATGGGAACGGCGAAATTCGTGTCAGGCAGATTTCCCATGTTTGTGTGAGACGCTATCGTTGTGCACGTCACCTGGGTACGAACACTTCACTTCACCGGTGGGTCGAGGGTGCGAACCGAGCCGTGTTGTGATTGCGAGGGGTTCGAGTGTGCGCCAATTGTACGAAAAAAGTACCACGTAAGGTACTATTGCCGCCTACCTCTGCCCTGAGTGAGCCAGCCACCCATAGCGGGGTGCCTGATGTATGGGAATGGTGTGTAAGCCGGCAGTGTGAATGAGTAAGTACCTATGTGTGTATTTCTGGTGATCAGTTAGTCTCTAAAAGCTTGAATTCGAGGTCAAGTATTCCGTCACATTGTCACGCAGCACCTGTGGAGGTGGAGTGAAGTGTGGGCGAGGAGATAATCACCCTTGTTGTCATCTTGTCAGTCCAGAGGGACTTACGTCTTGTGTACACAGACGTACAGTGTGTGTGTGTGTGTGTGTGGGTACACACGGGAACAGAGTATACATAGATTAGCCAAGGACTGAGAGGATGTCCATGTAATAATTATATTATTCCATTGTGGTAATTAATCATTTTTGATCGTCCGTGGGATGGAGTGATATCATTTCCATGTGTGGTCTTGCAGGTGTTGAATTCCAACACTGAGCACTCAGGTATGTGTAACGCCAGTGATTCCTGGCAATGATCATTGTGGAGTGTACCACAGTGTGGTTTAAATATCTTGTATTGTTCCCAGGGTCGTGACAAGTGTGATTTATATATATATGTATTGTGGTTGCAGTATTAACGTAATTTTGGTAGAATTTGGTGAGTGACGAGGCTGGCTGGAGAGACCGCCATCGCTCTGTCGAGTAACGTAACTCTCGAGAGTGTTTATCGACATGCGTGACCGATAAATCACTCACCCATGTGATTTAAGGAGTGTGAGATCTCCTTAGTGTTCCCAATAACGTTTGATAGCTGTAGGCTACATGTGTCAGCAGTAATTATATATATATATATATATATATATATATATATGTATATATATATATATATATATATATATATATATATATATATATATATATATATATATATATATATATACATATATATATATATATATATATATATATATATATATATATATATATATATATTTATATATATATATATTTATATATATATAAATATATATATATATATATATATATATATATATATATATATATATATATATGTATATAAATATATATATATATATATATATATATATATATATATATATATATATATATATATATATATATATATATAAATATATAAATATATATATATAATCGTAGTGTCACGGTGCCCAGTGCTATTGTGTTATTTACTGTGTGGTGAGCGCAATATTTTGACCTATGTTCTAGGGGTTATTGAGAGCACTGGGGTCATTTGCAACAGTAAGTAAGTGTGTGCAGTATTCTAATATTTGGAAATTAGAGTACTTGCCGTGTATGTTATTGCAAAGGGGGTTGTTATTTGATGGTGATTGTTGCTAGAGTTGAGCAATCACCGTATGTGATTGCAGTTCAGTAAAGCCATTGTGGGGCAGTGTTCTAGAGGGTTCATGTCCTGTATGTTATTTTACTAGGTTCTGCAGTATTGTCATAGCAACCGGATTGTAATGTAAATCACTGTGATTTGTCATTGTCGTGGGTGAACTCGGCTGTAGACGAGTACTTGGGTACACATATATTCTCCTGTTATCTGGTAGGACATCGAAGTCCAGTATTCAGTGAGGTGATTGCGAGAAAATTAATATAACGTAACCAAGGGAACGCCCATTGCTTTAAGAGAATTTGTTCTTTGACAATTTGAGTAACGTAGAATATGTTTGGGTTAATTTACTTTCCTGCAAGCAGCTACGGTAGTCTCCAGGAGCCTAGCCATCAGCCAGATAAGAATTAGAGTATTGTCTGTCGTAATTAACGGTCAGTGGGCCGGGTAATTGACGTGTTTCAGGAAGTCAAAGTAATTAACCTCGATCCTTGTTTGATCGACTCACACAAAGGCTACATTGTTCCATTAACGTAACGTCGTTATTTATCTGCCCGGAAGTACCGGCACTTGATTGACTCGTGGGAGGAGTAACGTCATTTTAGAATAACGTAAACGTGGTGCTAATTACTGTTATTAGCCACCTGAATTGGTCTGAGTGTGGAAGGCTCAGACAGAATTCATACCTTAATGTAAATTGCTGAGCCAGTGTGAAAGGTTGCGTATTTTAATTGTTTAATTATTGATCTTGAGGATATTAATTAATTACTCTAAAGGTAATCACGAGTGATTACCGTTCTCTTAGCACTTTAGACATTGTAAATCAGAGTTTACCATCGCTGAGTGATTAGTAACCGATTAACGTAAATTAATGTAACTAGTAAAGAGATTAATCATCTGTCTGGTAGTACAGGGATTAATGGGATTTTCTCACTGAATGCTCGACGGGTAGAGTGTTGTGTAATTTCCGCGTTACTAGTGACAGTTGTAAGTGTTATTAATCTAACGTAAATGTTACCTTGTTATTAACGTAAATGCTATTTTGTTATTAACGTAAGGATTAATTTGAGGAAGGGTGCTGGAGTTGCCAGTGAACCCATTAGTTATTGTTGTCATTGAAAGACTACTGATTTGATTGCATTGCAACCGCTATTGCAGGTGTAGACTGCACTGAGGCGTAGAACAGTTAAGAGGTTACTGGAGACGTGTTTCAGAACCTACTGTGTCATTTGTTGTAATTGTGATTATAGATCTGTTAGTTCTTGTTTCTTGTTGATTCCTCTGTGGTCACGCTTATGTTCGACTTAGTTCATTATGCAGTCCGAGGGGCTGGTGTCTAGCTGTCATTGATAGTGTCACAGGAAGGATTTCGAGTAACGTCATTGATATTTCTCTTTGTTTTGTTGTAGTAGTTAGTACTTTATTGAATAAACTAAGTTGTTATGTTTAACACTGTCTTTTCGTTACACCCCCACACATTATTATTGTTATGCAAATGTTCTTCACACTCGACTAATAAAATTGAGACTGATTCTGAGCTTTAGACCAAATATACGGCACCACACAACAATAAATTATTGTTGTGAGAGCCCTTGACCTACTCGCTAGATTTGTGGGAACCGACCTGTGATATTTATATTTATTTAATTTATATGAATTTATATTTACGTTAATTTATATACTTCGATAGCAATTTGTATAATGATAAGTGGACTGTATTTCTGCAATAATCTCATAATCTCACAAATCGATCCTCTACACATTAGGGGGGGGTTTATTAGTTTATATATATGCAGCCAATCAAACTACAGAATTAGACTACATACATTGAAAAGGTTCCTTATCTTATAGTACAGCAAGTTAGTCCACCAGGTATAACTAGGGTGTAGACACCAAATTATCCTCTTTGAGGCAGCTTCCATCACCCAGTAACTGGTGCACAAAGTCTTCCTCGTCTTGACCTGTCAAAAGGGCGCTAGCTGTGAAGCCAGAATCCTATATATGACAAGTATATCAGATAACACTGTACAGTACATGGAACCTTAAAGACCTGGCTTAATTACCTTTAGTTTGAGGCTTCCACGTGCTCTAACAGGATCACCCTATATAATGACATTAATGGCCACTAATTATAGATAATGGGTTTCGGAAAGAACACTTAACTTGATTTGTTGACAGCGTGTTGACAGATGGTACACCTTTGGTATCCATAACACTACGTCCAAGTAAAATTAACAGGAGCCGCATTTGCTCCCGTGAGCCTCTGGTCTCAATATAAACAATGGCTGCCCTCCTTCCTCCACTGACGCCTGGCTTACATTGTCCAGATTTCAGAAAGTGATAGAAGGGTCACATTTACTCTACTTTAATATTGATAATTAAGTTAATTTATATAAGATGTTTTTATGATGGTAAAGTCCAAAGACTAATGTATTTAAGAATAATTCCCACCATAATAGGTGGTGAATTATAATAGTGTGTGGTGATGATATCCCGTTTTCTTTAGACGGTAATTCCACTACAAGTTACGTTTTCTATGGGTAACTTGTTTATACAATACAGCTATTATCTGTATGATTATTAAATGGTGTCGGATTTTCCGACAAGATTCGCTTCGGCGAATGGCGAAGGTCGTTGGCCTAGTGGAGGGGATTTAAATTTTCATTGGCGTCTCGGCGTTTGCTCGCGCCTAGTCAATTGTTCATACATGGTCCCGAAGTGAGGAATGAGCTGTTTACTACACTGGTGTGTTAGCTAAGCAAGTCCTTCCTCAGGCGACCTAATTGAATATCACGACAGGAATAAAGGTTAAAGAATAAAGAAAATTCTTAGAAATTTTCCGAGCTCAATTCCTTATACCAATTTCATTTTATTCCAACTTCAAAAACTCTCACATCATGGCGCCCAACGTGGGGCCGTAGACTTTTGATTCATAATCAGAAAAGTAAGACTCATCAAGTCGAGAAACCTAGGAAGAAAGGTGAGCAGAACATTGCAGAACAATATTGCTGTGGGTGTGTATGTTCTCGGTTAACAGGATTAGGTACACACACAGATTGGATGAGGATTATAGGGATAAGTACATAGATCTGTATGTGACTAGGTATGGCGTGCTGCCAAAGGATAGAAACATTCGCACAGATGAGGAATGTCGGCAGTATGTTGATGACCATAAGGCCTATGTACGGCGTCTGCGTCTAGAAAGAGCAAACAGAAGTGATCTAGGGGTTAAGGGAGTTCCCCTAGCCGACCGTGGTATAGTCGGTATGTCAGGGGGTGTAGGATTGAGTCCACCCCAGGAGAAGGAAAGGGAATCGCGACCCCAGCCTAAGCTAAGGACTGATTCCTTGGGCCACAGAAACGTTTCGTTAGAAGTAGTCAATCAGATACCAGAACAACCGCTCAGGAGGGGGACTGAACAACCCCAGGAGGAAATTACTTTAGAGTACCTAGCAGCTCAAGCTGATGCTATGGAACTGCAAGAAGTGGATAAGGCCAAATTTGTAGCCGACATGTGGAATGCCCACCACGACAGATTGACTAGATTGGAAATTGCAAGAGTGCAATCCCAGGCAAGGACGGGGAGTCAAACCCCTCCTACCGCGCCAAGCTCAGAGGTACAGGCGCTGGAAATAGAGATACCTCCTCTATTGCCAAGAGAGGAGAAGATCGATCCTAGGGATGCATACCTAGATCGATGTGTGACAAAGGATGAACGGTTTACTCAAGCTCCAAGTAAGGGAGCCAAACCTAAAGAAAGTAAGTCTAAGGGACACCAACAGAAACCCAAGGTTAAGGGACCCAGGTGCTTCACATGCAACATGGCAGGTCACCGAGCAGCTAAGTGCCCGAGCAACACTAGGCTTAAGACTAAGAAGGTGACCAAGGTGCAAGTTACAGGCATGAGTACCGTGGGAGGTGATGCCCTAAGACACACACACACGAGTTAACTAGAGGAAGAGTTAATGGGCAATGGATGAGTGTCTTTCGAGACCAGGGTGCTACAGTTAACATGGTCAGGAGCAGTTTGGTTGAGCCTGAGAGTAGAACAGGTCGAACCCTCCATGTCCAGTACCCAGATGACACTGGTAAGGACATGGAAGAAGTGTCCGTGTTGGTAGACACCCCATATATCAAAGGTAAGATCAAAGCTGCGCTAAGTAGAAAGGCAGTGTATGGACTTTTGATAGGTAATACTCCTGGTATAGAGAACCAGGTGGGTCTGTCCTGTGGAAATGACCCAGAGGAAACAGGAACAGGTGAGAGGAAGGTTAAACCCGCTGGCGTTGACACCAAGCGTCAGCCGGCCGGTCGAGCAGAGATCACCGCTGCCCAGACAGAAGAGAGGCAGCAGGTGAAAGGAAACCGGAGCCATCCTCCTCCCCCTATTGCACAGAAAACGAGAACTGATTCAGAGGGACTCAGATGGGCCTCACCAGCTGACGGCGATGTCACACGGCCGCCAGCTGAGGAAGTCATGGTCGCCTCTTATCAGGCGAAAGATCAGGTGCATGAGGTAAAAGGAAAAAAGAGCAATTTTCCTTCTTTCATTTCACAGAAAGCGGAGGTGAGCCCAGTGAGACGGGTGTGGCCCGTATCAGGTGATCCTGCCACGACCTGTCAGTCAGCCAGACCAGCGAGGGTTAACACCACTCAGGAGAGTAAACGTCTGCTTGATGTTGCCAGTGGTGAGGCTAAGGTAGCTGTGGTTCCCACTAGTGAAGTGGATAGTCTGGACCAATCTTTCAGGCTGTTGGAAGATCGCTCAGACACACGAACGGTCGCTGAGAGATTGAAGAACGAGCAGGTCAGTGACCCAGTGCTCAGTGAGGGGCGAGGTTTGACAGCTGCTGAAGAGGCCTCAGCCCAGTCAACTCAGTCAGTAGAGCAACCCGGTCTGAGAGTGACAGACAGACAGGAAGAAAGACCCTGTCACCTGGAAGTCAGGACAGTCTGCTAACTGTCGGAATTGTGTCGGTGAAGTGGGGAAGGTGTTGAGTCTGTACTTCATTGGTAAGTCCATCCCAGTGTGGTACCCATTGTGTCCAGTATGACACAGACCTGTGA
>NC_091220.1:26516330-26533830 GCF_040958095.1 Procambarus clarkii
AATCTGTTTCTGCCTTGACAGTGAATCGACCCCCCCCCCTGCCCTTAGGAATACAACCCCTGCCCTTATTAATACAACCCCTGGCCTCTAGGATTACAAGCTCTGCCCTCAGGATTACAAGCTCTGCCCTCATGATTACAACCCCTGCCCTCAGGATTACAACCCCTGCCCTCATGATTACAAACTCTGCCCTCAGGATTACAACCCCTGCCCTCAGGATTACAACCCCTGCCCTCAGGATTACAAAATCTGCCCGGAGGATTATAACCCCTACCCTCATGATTACAACCTCTACCCTCAGGATTACAAACTCTGCCCTCAGGATTACAACCCCTGCCCTCAGGATTACAAACTCTGCCCTCAGGATTACTACCCCTGCCCTCAGGATTACTACCCCTGCCACTAGGATTACAACCCCTGCCCTCAGGATTACAACCCCTGCCCTCAGGATTACAACCCCTGTCCTCAGGATTACTACCCCTGCCACTAGGATTACAACCCCTGCCCTCAGGATTACAACCCCTGCCCTCTGGATTACAACCCCTGCCCTCAGGATTAAAACCCCTTGCCCTCATGATTACAACCCTTGCCCTCATGATTACAACCCCTGCCCTCAGGATTACAGCCCCTGCCCTCAGGATTACAACCCCTGCCCTCAGCATTACAACCCTTGCCCTCATGATTACAACCCCTGCCCTCAGGATTACAGCCCCTGCCCTCAGGATTACAACCCCTGCCCTCAGGATTACTACCCCTGCCACTAGGATTACAACCCCTGCCCTCAGGATTACAACCCCTGCCCTCAGGATTACAACCCCTGTCCTCAGGATTACAAACTCTGCCCTCAGGATTACAACCCCTGCCCTCAGGATTAAAACCCCTTGCCCTCATGATTACAACCCCTGCCCTCAGCATTACAACCCTTGCCCACATGATTACAACCCCTGCCCTCAGGATTACAACCCCTGCCCTCAGGATTACAACCCCTGCCCTCAGGATTACAACCCCTGCCCTCAGGATTACTACCCCTGCCACTAGGATTACAACCCCTGCCCTCAGGATTACAACCCCTGCCCTCAGGATTACAACCCCTGTCCTCAGGCTTACAAACTCTGCCCTCAGGATTACAACCCCTGCCCTCAGGATTAAAACCCCTTGCCCTCATGATTACAACCCCTGCCCTCAGCATTACAACCCTTGCCCTCATGATTACAACCCCTGCCTTCAGGATTACAAAATCTGCCCGGAGGATTACAACCCTTGCCCTCAGGATTACAACCCCTGCCCTCCCCTCAGGATTACAACCTCTGCCATTAGGATTACAGCCCCTGCCCTCACGATTAGAACCCCTGCCCTCAGGATTACTACCCCTGCCATTATGATTACAACCCCTACCCTCAGGATTACATCCCCTGCCCCCAGGATTACAACCCCTGAACACTGCCCACGAGGCACTGTGTGCGTACTCACATATTAGTAATCAGCTAGTTGTGCTTACAGGATTTCAACTTCGAATCTTTGATTCCGCCTCTAAACTGTTGATCAACTGGTGTGCAGGTTCCTCAGCCTAATGGGTTCTATCATATCTGTATTTAAAACTACGAATGGAGTCTCCATCCAGAACATCACTTAATAAGGCATTCTATTTCTTAACAACTCTCACACTGAAAAAAACTATTTATTTTGTCTCTGTGGCACATATGAGCACTAAGTTCCCACTGCTGTTCCCGTGTGAGTGTTCCCCTATTGTAAATAGTTTGTCTTTATCAATGATGTCAATTGCTCTGGGAATTTTGTAGGTGGTAATTATGCCCCCATTTCTTCTGTCTTCCAAGGACGTTACACATAATTACAATAGCCTTTCCTCGAACTCATACCTCTCAGCTCAGGGACTAGCCTCGGGGAATACCTATGAATCCCTCTAGCTATGTCTGTTTTGAAGATAGGTACGGCTTCCACGCTGGATCTGTTACTTTAGGATTGGTGTTCCACATGTGGTACAGGAGGTTCTCAATGATTCTTTACGCAAGTTTCTGAAGGCCGTTTTCATCTTGGCCAGCGTAGTATATACCGCTGAAGATATCCTTTCGATATAGGCTTTTAGGAAATGGTTCCTTGTGATATCAATCCCTTGATCTCTACCTGATTCCTGAAGGACTTCATCTCCTAACTCGTACCTTGTGATTGGCCTTATACTTCCATTACCTATTTTAATCATTGTACACTTGCGTTAAACTCTTGTAGCCATTTATTACCATTCCATCAGTCTCTCTATGTTATCTTGCAGGCTGTTCATTTCTTCCTGTGTCTTACTCATTCTCATAGTCTGAGCATCATAAGTAAACACTGAGAAGAATGAGTATACCCTCTAGAAGATCGTTTACATATATCAGAAACAGGATGGGTCCAAGTACCTTGTGATACTGTACTACCACGGGGACTACCGCAAGCACTATACAAGGACGACCTCAACCCAGACTCCAGCACCACCCATGACCTAAGCTACACAAACGGATACACCCTCCACACCAGCTCCCAACGATCCAACAATCACCATCACAGCCGATGTGCTCTCCGATGTACTGCCTACACCTGCCAGCATCACCACCAAAGCTCCCGTGGTAGCTGCAACCACCACTCCACCACACTAGAACCAAACCCAGGCTGCTCGACCGAAGACTAACCACCGGCTCCAGACGATGCTTCGAACTCTTCAGACGAGGAAATCTCAGTAAGAGCACCATCACCCCACTACCAGTTCAACACCAACTGTGTGCAAGACTTTCTTATGGAGGTTTCCTCGCCAAGCTCCAACGACAGCACGGCCATGTCAACAAGATAGAAGTCTCAGACAAAGAAAAACCAGAGGACACAGAAGCGCGAGAAGACTTAGAACACAAGGAAAACCTCTACCTGCAGCAGAAGAAAGAAGCCAGATGAAGAACCAAGACTGAGACATCTCCACCCAACGCCAACACACCATGCTACTCCCCACTTCACCTCCAGCCCTGGTACAGACCCATCAAGCCCACCCAGCTTACTACGCCGCCTCCCGCCTCCCAAACACACGTCAGAAGAACAAACCCAATATCAAGATCTTTGAAAAATACTCTAAGGCAACCCGCGGTGGATAGGCCACCAAATTTTCTAGCCTCCTTATTCCCCATCTACATCCTCTTCAAGAATTTCAACTCCTCATTTTTCTTCCTCCCTCCCACCTTTTCCAAACTCTTTGGACATTGAAGCGAAGTATAGTACCTTGTGGGACTCCGTTGGTAACATCACGCCACTCTGACGTCTTTCCCGTTCACAGTAATTCATTGTTCTCTGTTGCTCCGGTACTCTGTTACTTCGGTACTCTCTGCTTTGTTCAGCCCACTTTGTGTGTGTGTGTACTCACCTTGTTGTACTTGATTCATTTCTCGAGTTTTCATCATATATACATTTATATTCTGACTCGAATTAGCTCCAACGACTCCTGCATCTAATCTATTACATTTATTGATAGCTCTATCTGAAAACGTTCTTCCTCATCTCAGTCACTCATTTGCATCTCTAGTTTTCGTCTATGACCCCCTTGTTCTACTCCTAGCTTTGAACAATGCTGCTTTGTCAATTTTGTCAATTTTCTTCAGAATGGTATATGTTGTTATCATGTCCCTACTATCTCTCCTTTCCTCCAGCATTGTAAGATCAAGTGCTCTCTGTCTTTCCTCATATCTCAATCCCCTCAGCTCCGGAACGAGTTTAGTTGCATGTCTTCGGATATTTTCCAGTTTCCTAGCAATTTTTCAGCTAAGGGTTCCATTCTGAGGATGCATATTCAAGAATAGATCCCACATTCACTGTATATAAGGTCTGGGAAAGTCCTTTCTCCACGTTTCTGAAGGATACACGGATGTTGGCGAATATGTCATACGCGGCTGTCGTTATTCTGCTAATGTGTGCTTTTGACATTAAATTTGGGGTTATGTCCGCTCCAGGTTTTTTCTTTTTCTGATTAAGGAATTAGTCTTTACTTCATCCTATTCTGATGTAATGATCTTCGCACTCCTGTTTCAATCGTCATAACACTGTATTTGGCTAGGTTAAATTCTAGCAGCCAATTTTCAAACCACCTCTGGAGTGTGTTCAAATCCGCTTGCAATGCATCACAATCTATCCCTGACCTGACTCTTCTCATTAGTTTTGCATCATCTGCAAACATTAATATGGAGCCTATTTCCTGTCATTTCTATTATATGCCATTGACATATATATTAGAAACAGGATGGGCCCTAAATTCGTACCTTGTGATACTCCACTTGTAACCTCTCTACACTCTGCCTGCCTGTGGGCAGGTATTTAGGCGGTAGGTGGTAGCCTGCTTCTAAACTGTCTAACAACTTGCATGGAATACTTGTTAGTGATATGGGTCTCTAATTTAATGGTTTCTATCTTCCCCATTTCTTGTAGAGTGGTACCACATAACCCATTTTCCAGCTTTCAGGAAGTTCTCCCATTTCTAGGAAGAAATTAAATGTTATGGCAAGCTGTACAAGGGTTTTGCTGCCTGTTTTAGTATCCAAGGCGATATTTATCTGGTTCCACGGGCTTTGTCACATCCAGTTCCTGTAGTTGCTTCAGATCTAGCCTAGCTCTTTGGTCACTACCCCTTCTTGTTTACTCTTTGACATGTTGCATCAGGAGTGTTTCTCTCGACTACTTCTGCAATCTTTTCCTCCTCTCGGTAGTCTTTCCCTTCTCATTATTTGGAATTTCCTTGGGAAATGCTAACCATACCAGTTACTTTGATGTCTAATAATGCTATTACATTAGGGTCTGTTTCCTCAGTCCTTTAGTCAAGTTCATATGCGTTATCAGACAATCCATTGGCTTTGGTGTACCAGATCTTTAGAGCCCCTACTGTTGTATTGTCCTCTGAATGTCTAGTTTCCAGCCTAGGTACGTCCTTCAACATCTCCACGGGGGAATGTTGGTGGAAGTAAGTCTGTAGATATGTTGGATTTCTGGTATGTTTGGTTTGGGGGAGGAGCTAGAGGTATTCTAGTTTTTCGTTCCTTGTCAAGCCTAGGAAACCGATTCCTTCTACCTGGGGTTCTAGCTGCTCGTTCGGCATGTTACCTGTTTACATGTTTTAACATTATATTTCTACTATGTAGGTGTTGCTCTCGCGTTTCCTGGGTGAATTAGGAATCTTTTGTCTCTTGTCTCACTCACTCCTCTAGCTGGCTATATTGCCCACTCTCCTTCCTTCAATCCTTTTCTCTGCCCTGCTCCTTCTTTGTTCTGTCATTGTTTTTATTTCCTGTCTGCTCATATCATTCTGGAGGAAGAGCCTGTGAAATCCCTCTTATTGTTCTGAGAACTCTTTTCAATTCATCAAGAGGCTTGAAGCAGTTTCATTAGTAACTATCAGTTTTATTGGGACTAGGTTTTTTATTTTCTCGTGACAGTATATGACCCCAGCCTGTACATTTCTCTTGAACAGTACATGACCCAAGCCTGTACATTTCTCGTGACAGTATATACCCCAGCCTGTACATTTCTCGTGACAGAATTTAACCCCAGCCTGTACATTTCTCGTGACAGAATTTAACCCCAGCCTGTACATTTCTCGTGACAGAATTAAACCCCAGCCTGTACATTTCTCGTGACAGAATTTAACCCCAACCTGTACATTTCTCGTGACAGAATTTAACCTCAGCCTGTACATTTCTCGTGACAGAATTTAACCCCAGCCTGTACATTTCTCGTGACCGTATATGACCCCCAGCCTGTACATTTCTCGTGTGTGCTCTGTGGACAGAGCATTCTCAATATGGCTTAAGGCGTTGAGCTTTGCCTCAAAGACGAAGCTTGGGCTGATCTCTAATTTGCTTCTTGGGTGGAAAGGGAGGGATTAAAACTGGAAAGGGTGTAATCTCCCACGGTGCAGGAAAAGTGCCGTTGTTGTTTCTCTTGGTACAATCATGAACCTGATACATTCTGAGTTGAGTTCCAGTTTTTGTTATCCATTTGGAACAAAGCTGATCTTCAATAAAGAAATTCTGGAGGGATTCTGTGCAAGTGTTAGGATGAGTTAGCCTAAGCATTTTTATACCAATTTGACAGTTAATTTTTCAGTAACACGATCAACAACGCTCGGAATATTAAGTTCCTTTTTAATATTAAGTATCTATGCTTGTGGTACGAGGCCACCCAAGGGATTATCCTCAAGGATAAGTTCTGCAAATTTTCAAGCCCTCCAAGCTTTCTTTCAGGCATCAAAACACGCAGAGGTGCAGCATAAAGCCACTAAAGATCTGATGTATGCCAAGTTACATCATTTTGAACAATTCTGACAACCGACCCGCCTTAGCGAGGATGACTGTGCGCAACAGTAGCGAAATCAGACTTTTAATATCGTAGCAAGACAATGACAGAATGTTCAGCACTTAATATTTTTATTTAAGCACTTGATAACATAGCATAATGTAAGATTTTTTTTCATATTTCATATCCGCGTGTGTAGATTTAGTTTTAACAAAAAGTGAAACACGAGAACATGAACTAATAGGGTTGAGATAGGAGGAAAGGCTTGCGGAAGATAGAAGAGCTGAGGAGACATGTTCGCTACTTACATTCTATTATTTATTGCAGACCTGACCAGAAAAGCAGTCAGTCAAACATTTTTATAGTTCAAGTTTTTCGTCTTAGAAAAGGGGGACTACTAGTCTTCAATTTTTCTTCTATCAAATCAAATAGGCGTGAGGACCACTACCACATGACTGCGGGAGCGAGGCATTCGAGCTCTGTACCTCTTGTTGTTGTCTGTCTACCGCATGACTAGGTTAATGACCACAATATTCCACACCATACCTGCTCCTGCCTCTCACTAGTCAATAAACACAGTTTTTGTATAATTTCTTGACTAAAATAGCACTCTGAAACATCTTTGCACATTTTAAACTTTTCATTGACATGTGCACAGCCATCAAAGGGAACTTCACTACTGCATGGATGTCTTGCGTGTTAAATAAACCATCCTTACCTAGCTTATCATTTTCTTTAGGAAACTTAAATGTGGTGATCATATCCCCCGAGTCCACACAAATAACCCTCACATCACCCAACTTCTGTTTTCAAATCATAGCTCGCATCTAATTTACTGTTATTTTTTTTTGCAGAAACTAAGTTTTGAGAATATGCACAAAGTCATCAATTACTATTCGTATCATCAAAGAGTTTGGCTGGTCAGAGTTTTCTTAGTTTAAAAAAATACTTCCACCATCCTACATCCATATTTGAGAGAGAGAAGGCAAACATAACTTGGTTATTGCAACTAGTTTTAAAAAGGGTTTGAATAAGAAGTCATAGTTCTATAAAAAAAAATACTTTAGAGCATCGATTATTTATGAGCAGTAAGAGGGAAACGTGATCCACACATACAATTTCCAAGCATTACAACACTATTGAGGTAAACATAACATGAAAAAGACAATTATGTAGTATGCTATTAGTCGACTAGTCAAAACTTAACATAACAGATATGATTTCACAGAGTTTTAACCTTTGCAAGTTTTTCAATGTTTTCTCTTCACTTGTGCTAAGTGAGTCAGACAAAATGTGGCATTGCACTATTAGCAAGGCATCACTATTAGCATAACAAAGACAAAAAGTAGCAATACGCTATTAGCTAGATAGTCAAAACATATAACACGCATTATTTCACAGGCTTTTTTTCTAGCAAATATGGTTCTTTTAAGCAGTTCAACACATCAAACACCACCAGTCCACGAAATAAGAGGCTGACATAGGAAGAAAGAAAAGGTATTGTGAAATATGCACCACACCACCCTCTGGAAGACAGAAGAGTTTGGGGAGACCTGATCACTACCTACATAGCCTCCTCCTCTTTGTCTCATTAGTCAATAAACATCCTTTGCATCATTTCTTGACTAAAATAGCACTCAAAAACATATGAATAATTTTTATTCTCATTGTCACACTTATAGTCAACAATTTGTTTTGCAGAGTGACGAGTTATGCATAGTGACGAGATTTCATGGTGAGCATAGTTCTAAGAGAGTTCACAGTGTATTAATTACGGTCGTGGATATGTTATGTTATGTTTATGAAGATCATTGCTTCTTATTTTTACCCATTTCACTACGCCCTGCTTTTCAGTCTTCTCATGTTCTTTTCAAATAAATTTGCTTACTGTTTTCCAGTAGATTGGATTCACACTACATATATTAATCAACTTTCAAATTTTTTACAACTTCAGTTCAGTTTCTTTTCAATATCATGGCTTTTTGTTGTTTACCCTGTCAGTATCTAGTTCAAGACGTCGTATTATCAATGTCATTACTGTTTGTCAGCACGTGCACTTGACTTTTACTTATTTTAGATTTTATCATTCTTTTCAAATAATTTATATTCGGTAACCATGTAATGTGCACAAAATAATTTGAACTAACTTAAAAATAATTTGTTGACAAACAGTAATGACATTGATAGGAAGAAAGTCTGGATTAAGGATATAATCAAACAAATGTGGGAAGATTTCAGTGAAACAATGAGGGTAATGAGAAAGACAGTAACCAGCCTGCAGGATGAGCTGAAGGCAACAGAGGAGGAAATAAAAAGCCTGAGAGAAAATCCTTCTCAATACTAGATGCAAACCACCCCTCAGGAAGGTGTTAATGTTCTTGTAGAGGGGATTTCTATAATACATCCCTCATTTGTAGAATTGTTTAAAAAGAACCCTGAAGCTAGGTCTGCAGTAAGGGAAGTTGCCAAGGAAGTGGCCTCTTCTCAGGAAGCAGCTAGGTGTACTAGCTGGCTGATAGAGAGAAAAAGAGCAGTAGTAGTAGCAGGCATTAAAAAGCAACCAGGGACCAGCCGAGCAGAGAGGAGAAACAAGGACAAAAAGGCAGTTACTTAGATCCTTAACGAGGTAAAGATGGAGAGGGCTGACCAGAATATCAAAAAGGTTTTCAGGCTTGGAAAGTAAAACAAGGACAGAGACCGATTGATAAAGGTGGTATTCATGAGCGAGAATACAAAAGAAGACCTGTTAGCAAAGAAGAGCAGACTAAGAACTACACCGAAGTTCAGAAAAGTATTCCTGCAGAGGGATATGACAAGGGACAAGAGAATGAAGGCAACAGATGTGAGAAAGGAGCGCAAGGAGACAGAAAGAAATCAGGGAACCACAACCCCAAACCCTACAATCCCAGAGGGGAGTGAGGAACCCTCCACAAGAAGTTCAACAGCTACAAGGAGAGGAGAACTATCCCCGCCATCTGCTCAATAGACATCCTACCTGCCCCAACCCCTTCCAGCCCCCCATTAAGTGCCCACCTATGGCATTCTCCCCCACTCACCCCCCCCCTCCCCAGGACCTCCCTTCTCCCCCAGCCCCCCACGCCCTCCCTTCTCCCCCATGCCCTTCCATCTCCCCCACCCCGAAGCCCTCCGTTCCCCCCACCCCCTAAGCCCTCCACTCTCCCCCACCTCCCCAAGCCTTCCATTCTCCCCCAACCCTCTAAGCTGGTCCATCTCCCACACTCCCCTAAGACCTCCCTTCTTCCTCACCCCCCTCAGCTCTCCCTTCACCCCCCCCCACTACCCAAGCCCTCCCTCCCCCCATATCCCCTCAGGCCCTCCCTCCCCCCATACCCCCTCAGGCCCTCCCTCCCCCCATACCCCCTCAGGCCCTCCCTCCCCTCATACACGCCTCCCCAACTCAACCCCCTCCCAAACCTTCAACTCTCATCCTCTTCCCCAATCCCCTCTCTTCTCCCTCATCACCCCAAGCCCTCTCTCCTCCACCACCCTATTAGTACCAGATCCTCCCAGCCCCCGCACACCCCAGCTCCCCCAGGTCCTCCTCCTTAGGCCTCCCACCTCGAACCCTCCCTGCTTCCCTGATTAAGGGGAGTCATCAGACACTGAGGAAGGACAGAAGAGAGTCAGTTTCCGGGTGATGTACTCGAATATACAGGGAATTACAAGCAAGGCAAGTGAACTAATAGAAAGAGCACAAGAAGTAAACCCACATGTAATCAGACTCACAGAAGCAAAACTCTCAGAAATCATAACAAATGCAGTGTTTTCTCCAGGACTACACAGTTATAAGGAAAGAGAGGGAAGGTAGGCGAGGAGGCGGAGTGGCCCTATTAATGAGAATGGAATGGAGATTCAAGGAGATAGCTATCCAGGGCTGCGAAGGATTCAGAGACTACATAACAGGCACCATGATTATGGGAGAACCAAGAATAGTAGTAGTAGCAGTGATATATAACCCGCCACCCAATGACAGAAAAACCCAGGCCAGAGTGTGACAACAACAACATGGCAGTTAACACTATAATTGTTCTGCAGTTTGTAGATATAGATCCCATCTGCTCATCATGGGAGACTTCAATCGTGGAAGAATTGACTGGGAGAACAAGGAACCGCATGGAGGTGAGGATACGTGGAGAGCTAAACTATTAGAAGTGGCGACAAGAAACTTCTTAACCCTTAAGCCAGCATGTCAGGGAACCCACTAGGATGAGAGGAAACGATGAACCAGCGAGACTTGACCTAGTCTTCACTCTGAACAAATCTGACATAAAGGTTATCGATTTCGAGGCCCCAGTAGGAATGAGCGATCACAGTGTACTGACATTTGAGTATCTGGTTGAAGAAGGGTTAAGAAAATCGAGAAGGGGAACTGAAAACAAAAAAACTGGCATTCCGAAGGGGAAACTATGAAGAGATAAGGAAATTACTAACAGACATAACATGGAAAACTGAGCTCAGAGGAAAGACGGCCCAAGACATGATGGACTACATCATGCAGAAGTGTAAGGAGGCAGCAGAAAAGTTTGTCCAGGTCCAAAAGGAAAACAACAAAATGCATATGAGAAACCCCTGGTTTAACTAGATGTAAGCTAGCTAAGAAGCAAAGTGAAAGGGTGTGGAGAAACTATAGAAACAACACGACACTCGAGAGTAGAGAGAGATGCCAGAGTGCCAAGAATGAATATGTCAGATTGAGAAGAGAGGCAGAAGGGCAATACGAAAATGACATCACAAGCAAGGCAAAGACTCAACCTAAATCGCTGCACAGCCACATCAGGAGAAAAACAACTGTAAAGGTAATGAAATTTAGGATAGGGGCAGACAGATTCACTACAAACGACAAGGAAGTGTGCGAGGAACTGAAAAGGAAGTTCCAGGACGTCTTCACATTAGGGCAAGGGAAAGTTCGAGAGATGAGAGGGGAATAGTTAAACAGGAACCACTAAAAGAGATTGGGATTACCAGTGGGGATGAAAGGAAACCCTTGCTAGAGTTGTATGTGACAAAGGCTATAGGCCCGGATAGAATCTTCCCATGAATACTAAAGGAAGGAGCAGAAGCACTGTGCCTGCCACTCACCATGGTGTATAACAAATCACTGGTAACAGGGGAATTGCCAAAAAATTGGAAGATTGGTAATGTAGTCTCGATATACAAGAAGGGGGATAAACAGGAAGCACTGAACTATAGACCAGTGTCCCTAACTTGCATACCATGCAAGCTGGTGGAGACGATTGTGCGAAAAAGCTTGTGGAACATCTGGAGCGAAGAAATTTGTAACACAGCATCAACATGGGCTCAGAGATGGCAAGTTCTTCCTGACAGGATTAATTAATTAAATTCTATAACCAGGCAACAAAAACCAGGCAAGAAAAAGAGGGGTGGACAGACTGCATATTTTTGGATTGCCAGAAAGCCTTTGTCACAGTACCTCACAAGATGCTAGTGAAAAAGCTGGAGAACAAGCAGGCTGAATATTTGCCTGCAAATGGCATATTTGCCATTTGCAGGCAGGAGAGAAAGGGAAAGTACTCTATTGGATAAGCATCAGAAGACAGCGAGTCACTGTGAGGGGTGAGGCCTCAGATTGGCGAGACATCACCAGTGGAGTCCCGCAGGGTTCAGTACTGGGACCTATACTGTTTCTGATATATGAAAATGATCTCCCAGAGGGTATAGAATCGTTCCTCTCATTGTTTGCTGATGATGCAAAAATTATGAGGAGGATTAAAACAGAGGAGGATAGTAGGAGGATACAAGATGACCTAGACAGACTGAATGAATTGTCCAACAAAAGGCTACTAAAGTTCAACCCGAGTAAATGCAATATCATGAAACTAGGAGGTGGAAAAAGAAGGCCATACACAGTATACCGAATGGGAAATTAATTTTAATTAAGTACTTCATGAAATGGACGAAGAGAAAAATCTAGAAGTTGATATCACACCAAACCTGTCTCCTGAACCCACATAAAAAGAATAACGTCTGCGGCATATGCGAGGCTGGCTAACATCAGAACAGCGTTCAGGAACCTGTGTAAGGAATCATTCAGAACCTTGTACACAGCATATGTAAGGCCCATCCTGGAGTATGCGGCCCCAGCATGGAGCCCGTACCTTGTCAAGCATAAGAGGAAGCTGGAAAAAGTCCAAAGGTATGCCACTAGACTAGTCCCAGAACTAAGAGGCATGAGTTACGAGGAAAGGCTGCGTGAAATGCACCTCACCACACTGGAAGACAGAAGAGTAAGAGGAGACATGATCACAACCTACAAAATTCTTAGAGGAATGGACTGGGTAGATAAGGATAAACTGTTTAACAAGGGTGGTACGCGAACAAAGGACACAGGTGAGACTGACTACCCAAATGAGCCACAGGGACGTTAGAAAGAACTTTTTCAGTGTCAGAGTAGTTAACGGATGGAATGCATTAGGCAGTGATGTGGTGGAGGTTGACTCCATACACAGTTTCAAATGTAGATATGATAGTGCCCAGTAGGCTCAAGAATCTGTACATCAGTTGATTGACTGTTGAGAGGCGGGACAAAAGAGCCAGAGCTCAACCCCCGCAAGTACAAATAGGTGAGTACAACTAGGTGAGTATACACACACACAGCCCCATAAAGCAGCCCGTAGTAGCTGGATCACTCCCAGGCACCTATTTACTGCTATGTGAACAGAGACATCAGGGTAATAGAAACTCTGCCCATTAGTGTTCTACCTCGGCAGGGAATCGAACCTGAGACCTTAGGACTACGATTCCAAAGCGCTGTTTAATCAGGCGCGAGTCCTACAAGCTGTGTGTGTGTGCATTTGTACTGATGAAGTTGTGCTTGTGGGAGTTGAGCTCTGGCTCTTTAGTCCCGCCTCTCAACTGCCAATCAACTGGTGTACAGGTTCCTGAGCCTAGCGAGCTCTATCATATCTACATATGAAACTGTTTTGAGTCTGCTTCCACCACTCCGCTGCCCAATGCATTCCATCTGTTAACTTTACTTACACTGAAAAAGTTCTTTCAAACGTCCCTGCAGCTCATTTGGGTACTTCGTTTCCACCTATGTTCCCTGGGTTCGCGTACCACCCGTGCTAAACAGTCTATCTTTATCTACCCTATCAATTTCCCTGAGAATTTTATAGGTAGCGATCATGTCTCACCTAACTTTTCTGTCTTCCAGTGTCGTGAGTTTTAGTTCCAGTAATCCTCGTTGCCCATACCTCTCAGCTCGGGGACTAGCCTGGTGGCATACCTCAGAACCTCTTCTAACTTAGTTTTGTTTTGGCTAGATGTGGAATCCACACTGGAGCCACATATTCCAGTATTGGTCAGACATAAGAGGTCTTCAAGGTTCTGAATGATTCCTTACAAATGTTTCATGAAGGCAGTTCTTATGTTCGTTAGCCTTGCCTACGCTCCTGATGATGCCCTTTTGGTGTGGGCATCAGGGGGACAAGTCTGGTGTGATATCAACCCCCAGATCTTTCTCTCATTCTGACTCCTTAAATATTTCCTCTCCCAGCTGGGACTTTGTGTTTGGAGTCTTGCTCCCTACGCCTATCTTCATCACTTTGCACTTGCTCGAGTTAAACTCTAGTTCTGGGAACCGACTCGTGAGATTTATATGTATATAATTTACATGAATTTATATATCATTTATATTTACATTAATTTATATATTTCGATAGCAATTTGTAAAATGTTTAGCGTACTGTATTTCTGCTGTATTCTCACAAATCGATTCTTACACATTGGGGGGGGGGGTATTAAAGTTATATATATGCAGCCAATCAAACTACAGTATTGAACTACATATATTAGTAATACAATTATGAGGCCTTATGTTATTGTACAGCAGACCTAGTCCACCAGGTATAACTAGGATGTAGACACCAAATTATCCTCGTGAGAGGTTAGCTTCCAACACCCAAGTAACTGATGTACCAAGATTAATTCTTGTCTCCTCTTCTATGTTCCTGGGTTTAGTGGCTTGTCAAGCATGCTAACCGGTTCGCCCTATATCTACCTAACATTAACAGGCCAGAAATGTGGTAAGAAACGGGTTTCCGTAAGACACTTCCCTTGTTTGGATGTTGACTGCGTGTTGTTGATGGAAGAAGCACTAATTTGATACCCGTAACACTTCGCCCAAAGGAGAATTATATGAGCTAAATTTGCTCCTGCCATTATGTTCTTAAACAATGGCTGACCTTCCTCACCACTGATGCTCCTGGCATCAGTGGTGAGGGACATTTGTTCAGATGTCAGTAAGTGATAGTAGGGTCACATTTACTTTATTTCGATACTGATAATTATGTTAATTCAAATGAGATGTTTTTATGATGTAATAAGTCCAAAGACTGCTGTATTTAAGAATAATTCCCAACAGAATAGTTGGTGAATTTATAGCACTATGTGGCAATGATATCCCGTTTTCTATTGAAGGAAAATTCCACTACAAGCTACATTTTCTTTGGGTTAGCTTGTGTATACAACAGCAGCAATATTATCTGCTTATTGTATTAAATATTAGTAAATAGTGTCGGGTTTTCCGAAACTAGTAGCCATTTGATGGATCATTCCTTCCGTCTGTCCAAGTCATCCTGTAGCCTTTTGCTGTCCTCATCAGTCGTAATCCTTCTCATAATTTTAGCATCATCAGGAAACATTGAGAGGAATGAGTCTATACTTCTTGAAGATCATTCACCTATATCAGAAACAAATTCTTGTACAGAGCCCTATAGGTGTGTGTGTCTGTGAATGTGTATGTACTCACCTATTTGTGCTTGCGGGGGTTGAGCTGTATCTCTTTGGTCCCGCCTCTCAACTGTCAATCAACTGCTGTACAGATTCCTGAGCCTACTGGGCTCTATTATATCTACATTTCAAACTGTGTATTTAGTCAGCCTCCACCTCATCACTTCCTAGTGCATTCCATTTACTAACTACTCTGACACTGAAAAAATTCTTTCTAATGTCTCTGTGGCTCATTTGGGTACTAAGTTTCCACCTGTGTCCCTTTGTTCGTGTTCCACCCGTGCTGAAAAGTTTGTCTTTGTCCACCCTGTCAGTTCCCCTGAGAATTTTGTAGGTGATTATCATGTCTTCCCTTACTCTTCTGTTTTCCAAGGACGTGACGTTCAGCTCCTTCAGCCTTTCCTCGTAGCTCATACCTCTGAGTTCCGGGACAAGTCTGGTGACATACCGCTGAATCTTCTCTAACTTTGTTTTGTGTTTACCTAGATATGGACTCCAGGTAGGAGCTGCATATTCCAGGATTGGTCTGACATAAGTGGTATACAGGGTCCTGAACGATTCCTTACACAAGTTTCTAAAGGCAGTTCTTATGTTGGCCAACCTAGCATATGCTGCTGATGATATCCTTTTGATGCGGGCCTCTGAGGACAGGTTCGATGTGATATCAACCCCCAGATCTTTCTCTCTATTTGACTGTTACAGGGTTTCACCTCCCAGATGGTACCTTGTGTTCAGCCTTCTGTCCCCTTCGCCTAATTTCATTACTTTACACTTTCCTGAGTTGAACTTTAGCAGCCATTTTCTAGACCATTCCTCCAGTTTGTTCAGGTCATTCTGTAGTCTCTGTCTATCTTCATCCGTCTTGATTCTTCTCATAATTTTTGCATAATCAGCAAACGTGATTGCTGATGTGCTGATTTCCAACTTCCAACTCAAGACTCCGCTGGTGACATCTCGCCACTCTGATGTCTCCCCCCTAACAGTTACTTGCTGTTTCCTGTTGCTTAGATATTTCCTTATCCATTCGTGCACCTTTCCTTTTACTGTTGCTAAACTTTTGCCTGTTGCCTGATTGTGCTTGCGGGGGTTGAGCTCTGGCTCTTTGGTCCCGAGTCTCAACCGTCAATCAACAGGTGTACAGGTTCCTGAGCCTATTGGGCTCTATCATATCTACACTTGAAACTGTGTATGGAGTCAGCCTCCACCACATCACTGCCTAATGTATTCCATTTGTCAACCACTCTGACACTAAAAAAGTTCTTTCTAATATCTCTGTGCCTCATTTGGGCACTCAGTTTCCACTTGTGTCCCCTAGTGTGTGTGCCCCTTGTGTTAAATAGCCTGTCTTCATCTACCCAATCATTTCCCATGAGCATCTTGAATGTGGTGATCATGTCCCCCTAACTCTTCTGTTTTCTAGCGAAGTGAGGTTTAATTCCCGTAGCCTCTCCTCTCAGCTCATACCTCTCAGCTCGGGTACTAATCTGGTGGCAAACCTTTGAACCTTTTCCAGTTTGGTCTTATCCTTGACTAGATATGGACTCTATGCTGGGGCTGCATACTCCAGGATTGGCCTGACATATGTGGTATACAAAGTTCTGAATGATTCTTTACACAAGTTTCTGAATGCCGTTCGTATGTTAGCCAGCCTGGCATATGCCGCTGCTGTTATCCTCTTGATATGGGCTGCAGGGTACAGGTCTGGCGTGATATCAACCCCCAGGTCTTTCTCTCTCTCTGATTCTTGAAGTATTTCATCTCCCAAGTGATACCTTGTATCTGGTCTCCTGCTTCCTACCCCTATCTTCATTACATTACATTTGCTTGGGTTAAACTCTAACAGCCATTTGTTCGACCATTCATGCAGCTTGTCCAGGTCTTCTTGAAGCCTCAAGCTGTCCTCCTCTGTCTTAATCCTTCTCATAATTTTGGCGTCGTCAGCAAACATTGAGAGGAATGAGTCTATACCCTTTGGGAGATCATTTACGTATATCAGAAACAGGATAGGTCAAAGCACAGAGCCCTGTGGGATTCCACTGGTGACTTCACGCCATTCTGAGGTCTCACCCCTCACTATAACTCTCTGTTTCCTATTGCTTAGGTACTCCTTTATCCACTGGAGCGCCCTACCAGTTACTCCTGCCTGTTTCTCCAGCTTATGCATCAACCTTTTATGTGTGTGTGTGTGTATGTGTGTGTGTGTGTGTGTGTGTGTGTGTGTGTGTGTGTGTGTGTGTGTGTGTGTGTGTGTGTGTGTGTGTGTGTGTGTGTGTGTGTGTGTGTATTCACCTAGTTGTACCCACCTAGTTGTGCTTTCGGCGGTTGAGCTTTGGTTCTTTGGTCCCACCTCTCAACTTTCAATCAATTGGTGTACCGATTCTGGAGCCTATTGGGCTCTATTAAACCTACATTT